>NC_068571.1:30165732-30468762 GCF_025698545.1 Gossypium raimondii | reverse complement strand
AACAATAATATTATAACTTTTCATTATATCAAAAGTTATTGTTTTTGTTTTTCATTGTTAAGATTATTTATATGAAAATAATTTATATAATTTTTGTTATAATATTATTATTTATATTATTTTTTAATATCAAAAGTTGTAATTTTTGTTGATGTCATATAAATATAGTGTTACTTGTCAAACATTAAAAATATTTAAATTTAAAATAATTACTTACTATTTTTAATAAAATTAAATTAACCTGGAGCTGATTGTCAAGAGAGTCGCGACACCAAGCCTCCAAGGTCGCGATATCACTGAAGGTTTTTGAAGTGAAGAAGTCGTGGTCACCACCAAGGATGTCACAACTTTGGCCAGTGAATGTCATGACATTGAGAACCAACAGAGCCACGAGTGTGCCACCATTGAGGGTGTCACAACATTAAAGCCTAGATGTTTGGCACCGTTAGCTAACGGGGTGAAAAATGCAGAGGTAGTATTTTTTTCCAACATCAACCCAAGTCAATACACACATTTTAAGAGCAATTTTGTCTTTGTTAGGGTTGAATTTTCAGTTATTTTAAAAACCTTTTGGCTGTCAACTTAAAGGAGACACATTTTATTTAGTTGTTAGGTTTAGGTTCTTTACTTTTCTGAGCTTAGTTGGTGTAGTTGTTAGTTTTGTTAGTTTTTACTGTAGCTTTTCTTTCCTTGCAATTAAGTACTCAAGTTTTACTTTGTATTTTGATTTCTCTTCAAGCCTGATAACACTCTAGAATAACGTATTTTTATGTATTAATTATGTATTTATTTTGAGTATGACCCTGCTAATTTGAGCTATTTATGATCTTTTATCTCATAGGGACTAAATTTGAGGCAAAAGCAAAATTAAGGGTCAAAAGCGTGAATTTAGAGATAAAATGGGCCAATGTGCTACACAAGGAAAAGTTGGTGCCAAAAGTGCAAGCATGGAGGACACAAGGTTTGAAATGCAAAAAGAATAGATTTTATTCTATTAGACTTTATTTTAATTATATTAGGATAATTAATATTAAGATAATTATTAAAGAATTATTTAATTTTAGGATTTTATTTTATTTATCTTTATTTATCTTTAATTAAATGTATTTATCTTTTGGGAGTTTAAGTAGGATTAGACTATCTCCCCTAGCACTATAAATAGGGGGTGAAGTGACTCAAAAAGATCTTTTTTTGTAAACACTCTCTCCCCAAAAGTCTAGGCTTTTGTTCTTCTCATATTTCAATAAAATTTCCATTTTCATTTTATTTATTTTCTTTTCTACGACAACCATGAGCCACTAAACCCATCTAGCCGAAGGTTGTCAATATTCCCCAAAAAGGGTTCTTGAGGCTTAGAGTCAGTACTTAGCCTCCTCGCCGAGTATTCATCATTTCTCTGCACATGGGGCTAACGCTTCCGTCCATGTCCCTTAAGATGAAAGCTTTTCAACGTATGCAAAGGCGGCCGTTTTGTTTGTTTTGGGAAGGTTGCATAGTCGGTTTGTTAGCTTACTGCGTCAGAGGTTGGCGAGCCCAAGAGACAAAATGGCGTGGGATTCTCCATTAAGAAGCGTTGATCTAGCATAAGACAAACCCACGAAGCGATTGTTGGCTAGAGTCAGGTTCCACTAAATCGTAAGTCTAAATCCTTAGAGCTGGTGGTCATAGGCGTCCTCTTCCACTATAACTAGATTATTCGGTTTGGGAAGGATCATCTAAAAACTAAGGATTGAACCCAAGGCAGAACGAGACAACTAGAGGCTAGAACCCCTATAAGAATTTCCTTTCTCTCAACTCTATTTTTAATTTCTCGAATTTTCGATTCAATATTCTTAACTCTGTTTTTATTTTATTTTTTCTTTCCAGATCCAAACCATTAATTCTGTTTATTTTTTCAAGAACGCAGGTTTTCTTGGGCAAGATTTTGCCTGGGATTTTACGGAACAAGATATTGTGCAAGTCTAGTCCCTGAGGATTTGACCTTACTTCCCTTTTACTATTCTTTTTCATTATTTATTAGTGATAGGATATTTTTGGTGCTTTCAACGACCGCATCAAAGCCCCTCAATATATTTCAAATTTTCTTACCTTTCAAAGCATAAAAATCTTAACTTTAGTTATGTTTTCACCTCCATTGTTATTGTTATCATCTTCTTCAAAGCATCCACCAAAATCCCCTAAGATTCCTCTAACTTTGCTTTTTTGTTTCCTTTAATGAATCATTTTAGCATGTGTTTGATTGTTGTTTGTATATGATGAAGAATGATGACTAAGCCTATGGTGGTTGGTTGATGAAAATGTTGCTTAGTTAGTTTTTGGTGCAGGGACTAAATCATCAAAATTAGACTATATAGAATAAACTTTAAAACCTAGAATTCATGATTCTAGGAGAATATTTAGATTAGTGAGACCGAAAAAAGAGCCTATTGGGAATCAATTCGGTTGTCCCAATTTAGTTTGGTAAGGTGAAAAGATAAGCCATACTAAATCGTCTAATTGGGTGAAATAGTGACTGAGAGGTAAAATTGAATCAATTAGGATTTTAAGCCCTTTAAATCCCTAATCCAAAAACTATTCAGCAACATAGAAGTCAACCAGACGCTTTTTTCTATTCAATTGTTAGTTTTGTAATTTTTGTGTTTATTTTAAAACTAACCCAAAAAATTTAATTAATTACATAAATGACTCATTTTTTTTGATAAAATATCAAAATGACCTAAAATCTACAGATCAAGTTGGTGGAGCTAAAGTATTTAGCGCCACCAACATGCGATGTCAGCAACGGGGATAAAAAAATCATTTTTTTGGTGGAGCCATGTAGAATAGTGTTACATGTATAAATATCAGGAAAATACTGCAATTTCTGAAAACATGGGGGGCTTTAAACAATTTTTCTTTTGCTGGTGGAGCCAAATAATTTGGTGCCACCAGTTTCCAACGTTTGCCACCCTTTTGTTTTTTTTTTTTTTGTTTTTTTATATATTTTAAATGTATAAGTCTTTTTTCTGTTTATTATTTGTTTATATATTTTAAATTTATATTTTTCGGTGGAGCCATTCTAAATGGCGCCACTCATTTAAATCTTTTTTTCTATTTCTTTTTTTTTATTTTGTATATTATTTGTTTTTTTCATTTAAACACTTTTTTAATTTGTTTATTATTTGTTTTATAATATTTTTTATGTTTAAATTTTTTTTATCATTTCAAGGCTTTTATTTTAAAAAAATAAATCTGCTATTTTTTTAAATCGAACCGCAAGGGTGAGATCATCAATATCGACAGCATTCAAGCTACAATTTAATAGCACCGAGAAAGTCGTTTTTGTTGTGATTAAGCAAATTATTTTTCAATTTGTAAGATAGAATGATGTCGGTTTCGACCAAAATCGTTTATATGTTTTGTTTGTAAGACAATTTTGTTGGTCTTGAAAAAAAATCATTTATTTTATTTTATTTTTTTAGTTTGAGAAAGTTATCAGTGTTGTAAAATGATATATTGTAAGTTAAGTGAAACTATTTAGAATGTTTGAAATGAAAAATTATATTTTGTAAAAATATATTATTTGAATAATGTAAATTGATAGTTATTTTGTGAAATATAATTTTCATGTAAATAATTTATATAATTTGAAATCAAGAAAATTAAAGGGCATTTTAAAAAAAAGAATTGTATCATACATTTTAATAGAAATAAAAAACGGAGGACCAAAAATAAAAAAGTTTGATAAAAATGAGAAAAAAAAGTGGCGTTGATTTGATTGAAAAGAAAGGACTTATTTGTAAAAAAACAAACTATGGCTTTTTCAAAAAAATAATAAAAGGATTAAAAGTAAATATAATGATTGGTCACATCGCATTAGCCACGTCAACAATGTGAAAGGTCAACAGGTTAATTAATTTTAGTTTAAAGAAGAAAAAAAAATAGGAGGGAAGAGATAAGCCGTTGGTCTCTTTAAAAAAGAAGGAATGTGGGGCTTTGGTCCCCCTTCAATTTTTTGTAGAGAACTAGAAGCGAGGAAGAAGAGAAGAAAAGAGAGAAGAAAAAAATTGTATTTGCTTTAAAGTTGATAAATATAAGGTATGTGTAATTTTTTTTATGTGAAATGTATTATATTAAAAGTAGTTATTTTAATATAATAATTAATTATATTTAATTTATGTAATTTATGTAATTTATGTAATTTTTTTAAAATTATGCAGATATTAGAATGTCTTCTCGAGGAAACACGGATCAAACTTCATCGAGGATCAACGAAATAGTAAAATCAATTATAAATTAAATAAAAAAGATTTCGTTTTAATTTCTCATTTTTCCTTGCTTAGCGCTACTTTGCTTTATGTGTTTTAGTTGTATGATTCAGTTCTCTATTTGGTTGTTATTAGCCCTTTTTAACCCCTTTTTGTATGAAATTGATCTCTATGTGTTAATAATTTTTTTTTAATTTATGGAATTGATCTCGTATGTAAGATAAACTTTCGAGTTTGAGTCTGTCTAGTTTATATTACATGTAAAACTCTACGTATTATTATAGATATCGATTAAATAAAAATGTCCTTTTTATTTTTATATTTACCCATATCACCTATGTTTTTTAGAACATTATTGTTTTTTTTTTCTGTTTGATGTACTTTTTGTAATTATATGATTGTCTTTTGTTTTAATGCTTATGTAACACCCCCTAACCCTAAACTGTCGCCGGAATAGGGTTACGAGACATTACCAGACATATCAGACAATTTATAATTAATATACAATTAATTATCAATCATAATATAAAGTAATCTTTAAGTCCCTTAGATGGACTCTCGAGGCCCAAAATACGAGTTAAGAGTGATTCGAGACTAATTCGGATACTTGGGGAATTTTTTTTTTATATAACTTAACGTTTCATTTATCATTCAAACATTAGAGACCAATTCTTTACAACCAAAACTTGCAAGACTCTTTAATAAGACCGAAATACATGCCACATTTACCAAAGGAAAAATACATCACTGAAGTTATGCTGTAGTCGGGATTGATCTGGATTCTGAACTAGGACCTTTGACTTCTATCAACCTACACACAGAAACAACCGTACGCTGAGTATTTCATACTCAGTTGTATTACCATAATTCAAATTATAACAATAATAAACATGTAATACATAAATCATACACACAAATTTAAACTCAAATTTCATATTTCAACAATAACAATTCTTCAATTGGTATCATATATCCACAATTTGAACTTGGACACATCATGAACCTTAGGTTCATTCCTCAATTTCATATAACATTTCAATTCACAATTCAACTTTTTCATCTCATTTCAATAGCTCGATTGATCAACTGATTCGGTTTATCATTTCATTATTTACCACTATTAACAAAACTCAGATCTTGGCGGATACACGGATCCAGCCAAACACTCCAGTACAGCACCTAGTGCCTCATCGGATAGTTCGAAGCAATAGTTAACACCCAGTGTCTCATCGGCAAAGTCGAAGAAAGTTGGTACCCAGTACCTCATCGAATCTATCTGAATAAATATAGTGACACCCAGTGTCTCATTAACTCGAGGTCGAAGTATCCTTGAACTCTTCCAATCCTATGGCATGCCAACTATATCCGTCTCAGCCCGATCAGTTAATAGGGTCTCCAAATTCACAATTCAATTCAATTTCACTTTTTCACTTTCAATCACAATTCAATTCAAAATTCACTTTTCCATTTTCAAGTCAATATTCATTTCAATTCCACACATATATTCATCATTCAATTGAATTTTTGTTTCAACTTAATGATAATACTTACCTTATATTTCACTTACCATTCATATAAATTTAAATATAACATTTAATAATAAGTAATTTGAATTATAGTAATACAAACCGTAAATCTCCCGTTTTAGTCCTCAATAGCTTTCTCATTTCCTTTCGATGCTGATGCCTCGGGTTCTTTGTTAGCTACGAAAATAATAATAATAATTTACATTATTAATTATAGCACTATTTTACCATAATTAATTGAATTTTCTTTTCAATTTATACCCTAATTCTAATTTAATCCTAATTAACTCATCTACTTTTCTAACTCAATTCACACTTCATTTCTATTTAATATCTTGCCATATTCAACTTAACTATTCAATGTTCATAATAAAACTCAATTTTAAAATTCTTTCAATTTAACCCCTACTATGTAAAACTTATAACCTAGTTTACAATTTAATCCTTTTATCAATTCTAACTAGAAATTCTATCAATCAAACCCTAATTCAACAATTTGTTCAACATGAATCATGTTCAAAAATCTAAGAACTTTCAAAATTTTAACTTAAATTCAACAAAACTTTGTTCTAAGACTTCTAAAACATCAAAATTAAGAGAAAAGGACTTAATTGACTTACCTTTTAAAGCTTTAAAACCTTAAACCCTAGTTTTTACTTTTCTTTTTTCTTTTCTTTTCTTCTTTCCTTTCTCCTGTTTGAATGCTTCTCGCTTCTTTTCTCCTTCATTTCTTTCTTTTTTTTTCTTTTAGTTTCTTTATTCTTTTATGTTTATTTACTTTATTATTTAATAATAGTTATAATAAGAATTTTTATAATAAATATCTATTTAATAACAAATATTTATATTACATTTGTACACACATATATTTTACACTTGTCTATTATCATCACCATCCAATTGCCCTTATTTTATTTATTTTATTAATTTAATATTTTAATATAATAAAATTTATTCACTTAAATAAAAAGTAATTAAATAAATATATTACAATTGTACAAATATAATTATTACAGATGTATATTTTATTACCATACATTTGTCTTTATTTTAATTTACTTCATAATATAATAATATAATATCAATTAACTAATAATAATAATGATAATAACTTAATTAATGTATGAAATCTAAGAAAATCTTAGATTTTTCAATTCATTTGTTGCCTCAATTAGGACAAATGGCAATTATGCCATTTTGGTCCTTTATATTTTCTTTTAATCTATAATTAAACTTTTACTCTTTACTCAATTTAGTCCTTTTTGCTAATTACCCTGAATTAAGCAAAATTCACCTAATTAAAACCTAATTAAACACACTACAAAACTCATAGGTATTTCTAATAATTATCTACCAGTTCAATTTTCTAAGACGGAGGCCCGATACTACACTTTTTTGATGCCGTGAATTTTGGGTCATTACAGCTTAACTATCATTATGACATAATAATGAAAGAGAATTAATGGTACTTAAGTTTCAAAGAGATTTGGAAATCACATTCATAATATGTATTTATGACACATTCATAAAATATTATTTATAACACATTCATAATGCTTAACTATGATTTGGATGACAAATCTTCGTTCTATTATTATTATTTTTAAAATATTATTTGATCTCTATGTGTTATTCAATTTTATTTTTTAAATTTTTTTCATTTTAATAATATTTTAATAATATTTTATTACTCATTTAATTTAACTTAAATAAAAAAAACTTAGAATAACTACGTTGGTATAATATAGATAATTAATTTATCATATTTTTATAAAAAAATTACAATACAGGATGGGAATCAGGTTTTGAGGTTGCAGTTTCATTTTCCCAAGTATGATCCGGACGAGCGGATCATGTCATACCTACAATTGGCAGGATTTGGGAACGCCACATTGATCCATAGGTTTGACCTGAAGGCTAACCTATTATCCGCCTTGGTTGAGCAGTGGTGTCCGAAGACCCACACCTTCATTATGCCGTGTGGGGAGTGCACTATCACATTGGCAGACGTCGCTATGCAACTTGGGTTACGAGTTGACGGTGCTTTGGTCACGGGCCGAAGCAAAGTGTTGTAACCTTCAGTACTATGTCACAGATTGCTTGGACATTAACATGGTTGAGAATAAATTTTAAGGAGTTATCGAGCACCGCCATTGATCACGAGGTGATGTGCACTGCTCGAGCCTATATTATGTAGCTGATCGAGGTGGTACTTATGCTGGACAACACATCTATTAGGGTCCATTTAAAGTACTTGCCTCTATTGGAGGATTTCCATCGTGCCAGTACCTACAGCTGGGGATCAGCAGTATTGGTCATATTGTACCGTGACCTTTTTCGAGCAACAAAACATAGGGTCACTAACATGGTCGGTTGTGTGGGGCTGCTACAGTCCTGGGCACTGTACAGGATGTTGTTTCTAGCAGCTGTTAGGCACCAACCATATTAGTGGCCACTTGTAAATAGGTAAGAACAAAATTATACTTAACATTTAACGACTTATAAATGTGGATAATATTTTCCCAAGTTTAAACGCTAACATGTTTATTTCGGTTTCAGATGGGCCACGTCTCCGGTAATTGGTGCGAGCCAAACATTAATCATTTACTGCCAAATGATAGAAGTGTCCGCCAGAGAGAAAGTAATATATATTGATTGCATTTAAGTAACATTGATTTACCTTATCCACTTGTAGTATATGATGTAACTTGACTCAGTATGTTATGCTGTGCAGTTCTTGTAGGTGTTGTATTCTACACATAACGTTGTAACCCTTATTCCTCAGTGGGTTCACACCGAAGCCTATGTGTGGTGCATTAACACGTCGGTGATCAACTTCTTAACCGTTGAGTGGTATAACACTGATCGGGTTATGTGACAGTTTGGGTGTATACAATTTGTGTCGATCGATCCACAAAAATTTGTTGATGTCTACGGTAAGACCATGAGGGGAAAAGATGGAATGGATTGGAGCGTGGAACATCAGTGTTATTTGGCACTATGGAATGCCCAGTACGACAAGTGGCCTGAGATGTACTCCTGTATGTTTGACTTCAGTCCCTCGACTGAATACATACAGTGGTTCATGACCCGATGACACGTTTATTTATATGGTGGGCAACTTACGATAGTACCTGATCATGGTTATAGACGTGGAAATCAACCTATGGTAGAGCCCGACCCGGAGGACCAACCTCTGAACACACGCACTTCACCAGACCAATGGGTTCAAGCTTTTTGTGAAAGGTCCGAAAGTAGTTTATATCACCTGGAGATGGACGGTTCGAGTTCATATCACCTAGAGCAACCATCGATATCATTCGATATGTTTAGCGATAACATGTACTCCACCCCACATCAGGCCACATTCGATCCAGCTGCAGATCCTCTTGATGTGTACAGTACACCCCAACGTCCACCCAATCAACGGAGGCCCATAAATGTTATACCCCGAACGACAATACCACTCCCATTTCATTCAAATTTTGGTTCTTGTAAATTTCAAGTGTTATGTAATATTTGTTGTATTGATTTATAATTTCACAACTTATGTATTATTCTTTTTTATATAACTTATAATATCTTTTAAAGTATTATAAGTTGTAACAGTTAATTTGAAATAAAAGCTTAACACTAAACAATACAAACTTTATTTCCATAAGATCATAAAATGCAAACATCGGGTACAACATTTAATTTCCTCCAGACCGTGAACATTGGTCAGTATAGACATTTCCATGCGGACACTTGCTTCAATTGTGGTCAACTATTCTACATATGGTACAACACTTTGGATCGGTCTCTTCTCTGATATCCATGTCATTCTAAATCCTTGGTGTTTTGGGTCGACCTTTGACTTTCCTACGTAGTGCCCAATCTGGCAACATCTCAAATGCAGACAGTTGCACTTCCCATGTCAATACATCCCTTAATATGGGGAACTCGGTACCCTAAATACGCAATATACGTTCAAGTGTGTACACATCATCGATATATTTTTCAACATTCAAATTGAAGGTAGCACACACTGCAACCACATGCTCACACGGGTACTGTAGTGTTTGGAACCTCCAGCACTCACACTGCCTGTTTTGGATATCAACTTCGTAGAATCGTGGTGGGATCCCCGACCGATGACTGATGTACTCTGTCACTCGGGCTTGCATGTCTGCAATCAATGTCGACATAGGAATGGTGTGATTATCTTTCACTAATGGCATGATACAGTTACAGATACTTTTGGCATCCAATTTCTGATGGTATTGAGACATACGTGCGACAGTACATCTATGACGCCTTTCTAATTTTCGTATTTACCACTGTTGATTTCTCTGTATAAATGCAACCCGAACCCGCCAGCCACACCCATCCATCGCTCTCCAACATTCCCCAACGTATAATGTTGGTGTAGACTTCGTAACCTTGTAACCAATTGACACCTTCATGTTATACTATTTGATGGCAAACACACAGTCCGCCTTGTTCTCAAACCGTTGCCCAACGAACAACTCTTCCAACTGCGAATTTGACACCAATCTGTGAGCAGGTACTATACCGGCATACTCAGGGAACTCGAATGCATGCACTGCATCTGGATTTACGTTCAACATGTAGCCCCCAGGTTCATTTCACAAAAAAATGCCACGACTCGGGTTACTGAATGAAGGGCTGTGAGCATCTTCAACCTCCTCTGGGCTTTCATCGTCGATATCGTCCGGAACATCATCAATATCGAGGTTACTAAAATCTTCAACATCCTGATTAGAATCTTCACCATTATTGGTCCTTTCTTTGATGTCTGCCTCTGTGCTTATTATCACCTTCGGATGTATTTGTAGACGGGGCCCGGGGTAAGGTTGTTATACGAACTCCTACCATAATTTAGATTTTTGAGCATCTGCGATGTCCTTCCGCATTCTAATTGATCTGTCCAGCCAACATTAAGATCAAATTCAAATCCGCGTTGTTGACTTATTAGACTAACATTCTCAACGGGCTCCATGTCTACTAACTCAGCAAATAACTCAACTGGTTGGGGGTTCCCACTCCTAGTTGACCACCATATTTCCATCATAGTGCCCAAGTCATCATCATCTAACAGTTGCATCTAACAAAATTTCAACTGATTTGTAGATATTGGAAACTTGTAAAATAATTTGGGCGTCGCCCTTCCACAACGAATAGCTATTTTCGCACTGATCTTTCTTTTCATTTTTTCTAGCTTCACATTTTTTTTGAATCGCAACCCTACTCTTTGTCGACCTTGAAATACACAACCAACATCACATTCTACAACTTCACCATAAAAAAGAATGTACACCAAAAACACCATATTATTTATCTTCAATAGAATTTTTGAACTCTCTTACTAAACACAACAATTTCTATCTTTTCTTCTCTTCCAATTCAACTCTTACAAAAACGCCTCAATACCTCTATATATGTTGGAGAACCAAGTGGTGGAGCCATAAAGAATGGCTCCACCAAAATAAAATATTAATTTTTCAATTTTAGATTAAAAAACACATTTTAAAAATATATTTTAAAATTTTAAAAATTTATGTTTTAAAAATAAAAGCCTTCAAATGATAAAAAATTTACATATAAAAAATAAATATTATAAAACAAATAGTAAACAAATTAAAAAAGTGTTTAAGCGAACTATGAATCCACCAAAAATTATATAAAAATAATAAACAAATTTAAAAGATGAGAAATTTTATAAAAACAAATAATATACAATTTTTAAAAGAAAAAGAAAAAAGATTTAAATTAAGTGGTGGCACCATTTAGAATGGCTCCACCAAAAAAATATAAATTTAAAATATAATAAACAAATAAAAAATAGAAAAAGGACAAAAAGTTGGTAGATGTTGGAAACTAATGGCGCCAAATTATTTGGCTCCACCAAAAAAATAAAAATTTGTTTAAAGGCCCCCATGTTTTCAAAAAATACAGTATTTCTCTGGTATTTATATAGGTGGTGCCATTCTACATGGCTCCACAAAAAAATTGATTTTTTATCCCCCGTTGCTGACGTGGCATGTTGGTGGTGCCATTCTACATGGCTCCACCAACTTAAAATGTAAATTTTAGGTCATTTTCGTATTTTATCGAAAAATGGGTCATTTACGTAATTAATTAATTTTTTGGGTAATTTTATAAAAGAGTCTTACTTTTTGTTGTTTTGCAATTTTGTCTTTTTTAGTATTAGATGGTTAATTAGTAAAATTACCCCCTTAAATATGAATTGTTGCACTATGAGATTTAGTGAATAGTTAGTTAAACTTCTTGTTTGCATGCATTTTCTTTGTTAATCACCTTGTCACCCGAACTCTCTTGGGTTTGATCCTTGGAATACTAGGAGTTTTTCATTGTACACTTGAAAATGCTACAACTAACTTGTCACACTTGCAGTACAGCGCTATAGTTATAATTGTATTTGTGTTGATTCTTAGCCTTAGTACACATACGTTGAGGTGCGGCCAACTAGTAGGAGATTTCAACGTAATTAGTAAGCCTAATAAAATTTTGGATTATATTGGTACTAGGGGTGAGTATTCGATTGAGTCGAGTCAAATCAAGTCAAAAATTTTAGCAACCAAACTCGATTTGATTTTTTTTTTGAATCGAATCGAGTCAAAAATTTTCGAGTCGAGTCGAGTCGAGTTAACAAATCATATTATTTATACTTAATATTGTGTTTACATGGATCGATTATTTAACTAGTAGATGAAGTATAAGATTATTTAACTACATAAATAATATAATGGTTTTGCCTTTTAACTTAATGAGTAAACATTTATCAAAACAATGTAGTTTTGCCTTTTAACTTGATGATTTTGACTTTTAACTTTAGAAAAAGTAAACATTTATCATAATGACGTTGTTTTGCCTTTTCTTATTCGAGTTTTCGGATAACTCAAATTGTGTAATTCATATTCGAATTAAACTGAAAAACTTAATTTTTTATTCGAGCTGGTCCGAATAACTTGATTAACTCAAATAACTCGAACTATTTAATTCAAAATTTGAATTTTTTTATCGAGTTTTTCGAATTAAATTGGATTTTGCTCACCCTTAACTGGTACACAAAAGATGACAACCGATATGTAAAACTTTCTTAAATGTGAGGAAACTTTTAAATTTCTTGATCATCCTTATTATGGTCCAATGTTTACATGGAATAATAAAAGGTGTGAAGATCATCCTTTTAGGAAGTTAGATAGAATAATGAAAAATATTGCATGGCATCTATTTCTTTCATGTTCAAAAGTCAAATTCTTAAGTCTTGAGGTTTTTGATCATTGTCCAAGCCTTACTAGAACGTAGGTAGATTTTTTTTTTCACTAAATTGATCATTTATGAAAATAGTTGAGGATTCATTAAGTAAGCCTGCTAATGGGAATCCCATACAGAAGTTATTTGCTAAGCTCAACATGCTCAAATTAGTTCTTAAAGTCTTTAATAAATAGAATTATAGACGTATCTCTAGAAGAGTTGAGGAGAAAAAGGATAGAGCTTGATATTATTAGTTTATGAAACAGCCCAATGAGGAATCAATTGTTGTTGAAAGAAAGGCAGATATAGAATCTTATGCTTTGTTGGTACTCGAGGAAAAATTTATAAACAAAAAGCCAAGGTTCAATGAATGGGATCAAAATACATCTTTTTTCATAAGCAAGTTTTAAATATGCAGAAGAAGCATGCCCTATAAGTTCTAAAGACTGTAATGGTAATAATTTAGAGACATATGATCTGATAGTTGATGAGATTACTAGCTTTTTTAGGAAACTTTAGGGTAAGCTGATCAAAATATTATTTTTGTGCTAGATTAGTTGTTAAAAGAGTTTAATAAAAGCTCATGCCCTAATGGATATACAACAAGTTTTTTTCCATAGTACATGGAGCATAGTTGGGAGTGATGTCGTGGATATAATGAAACTTTTCTTCTGTATAACAAGTATTTTAATTGCTTTTAATGCCACAATTATTACATTAGTCCCAAATGTCCTTAATCATCACTATATCATTGCTTTTGAATCAATCTCTTGTTGCTCTATTGTCTAAAAGTTTATTACAAAAATATAGTCAATACTATGAAAGGTTGTCTTGTTGCTATCATTCATGGAAATCAAAATGCATTCTTCGAAGGGAGCGATATAGTCGATAATGTTGTATTAGACAAGAAGTTGGTTAATGGTTACAACAAAAGGAATATATCATTGAGGTTCACAATAAATATTGATCTCAAAAAAGCTTTTGACTCCATTAACTAGAATTTTATTCTTCAAGTTTTGAGAGTCATGGGATTTCCAAAAGCATTTAGAAGATAGACCAATTTGGCATTCTACAACCAATATTTTCAATTGTTGTAAAAAGGGATTTGGTAGCCTATATATTAGGGGCTAAAGAAGTTTTACAATGGAACTCATTGCCCCCTATCTATTCTTCATCAGCATAAATATCTTATATAGGTTTACTCAAGAAAGTGAATTCCATAGTATTATTGATTATCATCCCAAATGTAGGAAAGAACTTACTCATTTATGTTTTGCCAATGATGTAACATCCCACTCGGTGAAGCCCTAGTGTTTGAATATTGTTTATAGAAGTAAGACATATAGGGTAAGTTTTGAGTAGGAAGACATTAAATTCGACTACGTATAAGAATTCTTTGAGTGCGCTTTCGGGTGAAGTCTGCATTAGGCGAGCTTAATTCTGAAGAGCATATGTCACCCTAGTTGTTAGACGAAACGTTAAGCCCTTAGTGTTAAGACCTTATTTTGAAAGCATTGTATACTTTATTATTTTATTTATCCTGGTTTGACAAATAAGAATTTGGTTAGTATAGGACTAAGTTTCTGTAACCTGTTAGACCCGCATTTATGAAAAGAGAGTAGTGCTTAGTCACAAGGAACGGGGGGTTTGGTGGGAAATCAGACTTATCCACTAAGTTTTTCCTTCCGTGTATATTTGCATAAAACAAGCTTTGGCTTCCTGAGCAAGTTTTATGCTTTATTTGGCAAATATATATTTTTCAAACTTTCTCTGTAATTTTCCTCCAGGAAAACTCTAGACTTAATACTTGCTTAAAGACTTAGGTTAGTTGTACTCAGCCAACTCCACCATCGTTCGGTACCTAGTAAATATCGATGAAACTCAAGTTATTTTCATAGCTATTTATGGGTCCCTATGGTTTTATGCTTTAAAGTCAGTTTAAGGTGTAAGGGAGGAAACTTCCAGATTCTAGGTTTCTTGTTAATGTTCATATTTAACTTGTTTAGTTTTTCTGGTAAACTAATCTGATAAGTTAACTATTCATATTATAGCTCAAGAAACTCTTGAAAACTCTCATGATAAGGGCAAGATTTCTGTTGTCTGATCTTACTACATTTTTCTGGTGAGTTCCTTCTTGCTTCCATATGTGTGTATTATGTTCTCGTTTATGTTTGATTGAGGTAAGCACTCTTATCCATTAAAATGATATGTTCGTGTATGAGTAATAAAGGTTCGTGGTCATAAGTCTGAGTTAGTTGTCTATGTAAATGGAGTAAGGGTCTTTCTTCATGTTTAAGCCATCACCCATTTGTTTCTGGAATAAACAATATGAATTGAGTTATGAAAATGAAATCATGGTGATGCCTTCAATGAAATAAGTATTGAACTGGCAAATTGCGATACATGAAAATGGATCATGTAGCCTCTGGTAGGGCACAATTTATTGCAAACCAAATTGGAAAATCATGATAGAACGAATGAAATGAATGATAAGGCTTGATCATGGACTTGGGTGTGGCTAGCACGAAGAAGGTTGTCTGCATGGTTGCATGGGCATAGTGTATGCACCAAAGAAATAGTGTCTTTAGTAAAGTTTATTTGTGAATGGAATTGGCAAAGGAGCAAACTGTATGACTTGTTGAATTGGAAAGGTTTATTGGCATAATATATAGCTATTGAGATGTTTGCTCTAAAACTCTCTAAGTTTTTTGAACTTATTTAGTTACCTTTGCTTTTCAGGATCGCTGATGAAGTAAAGTACTTCTCGAAGAATACGCCAGAGGACATATGTTCTGTGAGATCTCTAACACCATGTTTGGTTGGGTGTAATGGATTAGCCATTACACCCCTAATCCGTGGCCCCACTGAATACCCTGTTTGGTTCGTTGCATTGCCCTAATACGGGCATATTACGTTGCAGACGGATTTGACATTTCTCTGCTTCAGCGCCGATTTGCTATTACGTTCCAAAAGTAAAGATTACCTAATCGGTCTCTCTTTTACCCTCCCAAGCCGAAATCGATTCTCCACCCCACCCTCTCCCTCCCAACATCAACAGAAGCTGCCAGAGAATCAAACCTCCACCCGTTCAGATCTTTCGCCGACTTTCATCTTGGCATCTTGGCATCTTTTGTCAACATCTTTCATCTGAGTTTCAACTTTACCCTTCTCATTTCTTTCCCACGTTTGAAGCATCTTCTTCTTTTTTTCATTTTTCTTCCCATTTCCTTCCAACCTTCTCCCTCCTTTTCATGCTTTTATCCTGACCAACCCTTTAACAAACCCTAACAACCCTCAACAAGGCCTTCAATTACGAATCGAATGAGGTAACAGAGTAATAGAGAGTAGTAGCAATGGTTCCCAAGTACGCTTCTCCCTTCTTCTATTCCTTTGATTTCAATTAAATTTATTTATATATACCATGAATTTAATGATCTGTTCTTGAAATATTGTTTCTTTATTTTTTTTTTGGGAAAAAATGGATTTGCCTTTCATTTCATTCCATTTCGGCCTGAAATCTGAAAATATGATTAATTTTTTGGTTTTTGAGGTTATATTTACATGTAATTTCAATGTTAACCAGTTTGTGTTTAAATTTCGTCTTTGAAATTTTACATTTTCAATCGATCAACTGTACATAGGATTTGATTAATGAAGCTAATAGTTGTGAATTAACGAAAGGGAAAGGTTTTAATGCCTGTTGTAATTTGATTGATTCGAACACTATATGGTGTTTAAGGCAATCGATTAGTTTCATTGTTAAAATATACCTTTGTTTGTCTGTTTTAGCTCATTGGATAGTAGCTCTATAAATAATTATTTTTGTTTTGTCGGCTATGTTGCTGCTGATGAATGTTGGATATGGGTTCGAGTTTTCTCATTTAAGTTTTACATAAATTTGGAGGTAATGTTAATTGGACTCGGGTGTTTTTGTAAGATATGTGTATGTATGCTTCATAAGTGTGTTCTTTTATGTATTTGGTAATCTTTGGAATATATTAATGTCATATCCATGCCCAAGAGTCTGTTGAACATTGCTTGAAATACAAGTTTTCGATACGGGTATTTTTGGAAAAATGAAGAGTACGAGAGCACCTTACAAGTTGGAAGTGGGAAATTAACTTGCTCCTGCTTCATACTACGGTCTATAAGATGGATATTATGTTTTTTTTGCAATCAAGAGCTAGTGTAAGGGGTAGTTGTTTGTAGAATTCTGTTTATGTTAATGGTGATTGTTGTTCGATCTTGTTAATTATGTAATAAGCTCGTAACTCGTTCAAAGGCACAAATGAGCATGCTGTCATAAAGTGTGACTTTAAGTTTGAATTTCTGGTTAGGGAGATCAATGAAGTTAAGCGATATTGAGCCGTCGGTTTTGTAGTGCTCTTCTGTTGGCTTCATGACCTTGGGTGCAGTATAGAAGCTACGATGACGACTTTGAAAAACCAGTCCGATTTGATCTGTTGGATGATGATGATCAGTGGATCGAACCACTGATTTTACTGCAAACGTTTCATTAATGAATTAGACTTCCTTCCTGTCATTTAAACTAAATATTCTTTATTGCTTACTAACTGAGCATGTTGTTTTTTAGTATCCAGGACATTTGATGGGAATGCTTATTGTTTTTTAGGAAAATGGATGCTATCCACACTTTTGCCAGAGAAAGAGAATTGGATAATTTGCTTAAATGCATTGAAAGTGGTGTTTCTGTGCATTTGCAAGGTTTGTTTCTATTTAGTTGTTCTTCCTCCTTTAAAGAAAAAACTAGACTTGCATACATGGGTCTGAAAGACTTTGCTTAATCAAGTAACTTGTTTGCATTTGATGCTTGTAGATAGTGAAGGCAAGACCCCGATGCATTGGATTTGGGTTTCTTTTTGGCAATTTGTTTATTGTGCTTTTGTTGAGATGATGAGAAAGGAAAGTCAAGATGAATGAACAAGTTTGGTTTTTATTTGATTGGTTTGTTATGTTCATGTTAGTCGGTAAAAGTCTTAAATTGGGTCCGAAGATTTAATCAGGCTTCTTCTTTCTTTGGAATTTACTTTTTTATTTGGAAATTATTTGTTTGGTTGTTAAGAAAGAAAGGAAACTAAATCATGATATATGTATATATTTGTTTGGATAAATCATGATAGTTTGTTTTTTGTTATGTTGTTTAACTTTGTTAGTTCTTTGGTGCCGAGTGAAAACCGAATCAAGAAGTACTTTGAAGGGGATGAAGAGGCACTCCTTGATTCTTGAGCCATTTTGCGGAGAAAGTTGGCTGGGAAGCATGAGGAAACCGATGATGAATTGATGGATGAATTGGAGGTGCAACCACGAGACGATGTGGATGATAAAGAGTTCGAGTCAGACTTTGATAATTTATACTCGACTGATGAAGAGATACTTGCAATACTTGCAATGTTTTTGATGAAATAAAGTATGGATAGAAAATCTGTCAATACTTGCAATGTTTGTCCATAATCTTTGTAAATGAGAAATGACCCTAGTCTACTTCATTTCTCAAAGCCAATTGCTTGCGATTGCATGTAAATGTCACTAGAAGGCTGTTGCTAAGGCTTAAGAATCTGTTTTATGAGTCAGTGTTGGTTGTTTCAAGTTCACTTCAATGTCACTTTGTTTACTGCTTTCTAGTTTAACTTTTGTATGGTAAGTGATTTGTATACTAGTTGTTTCTCTTGAATATGCATGCAGAACTTACATATTAGTAGTTACAAACACGATTTGTTTGCTTGATAACGAGATAGATCTTTTTTTTCATAGTTTACCATGGTTGCTTTATGCCTCTATGATTGTTCATAGAAAATTTTTTTGGAAGAAGCCTATGCTTGACATGTGTTTAATCCATGTTTTCTTAGCAACTATCTACATTATTAATCTATATTATATAGTATTATATATTATGATTTTATTAAATTCATATAAGAATATTTAATATTAAGAATTTTATTAAATTATATTTAATAATAATTATGTTAAATTATATTATATAGTATTATATATTATGATTTTATTAAATTCATATAAGAATATTTAATATTAAGAATTTTATTAAATTATATATTTTTATTAAATTATAGGATCTTAGAGAAATATTAAATTATATTTAGAAAATTATATTTAATAATAATTATTTCAAATTATATTTTATAGTATCATATATTATGATTTTAGTAAATTTATATAAGAATATTGATTATTAAGAATTTTATTAAATTATATATTTTAATTAAAATATATTTAATAATAATTATGTTAAAATATGATTAAATTATTTATTATTGATATTAATAATCTTATTAAAATTTAACAACAATAACAATAATCATTTACCTAAACAAATTTCTGCTAAGGGTATTCTAGTCATTTTAGTTTTTCCCTTATGCTATCACACCTCCATTCCATTCAACCAAACACAAAAATACTATTACGCCTCTATTCCATTACATTCAACCAAACAATTGAATTGCTATTACGCCTCTATTCCATTACTCCTCTATTCCATTACGCCTCTATTCCATTACGCCTCTATTCCAATACAGCGAACCAAACATGGCCTAAGTATTTTGTATTATGCATGGCATAGGGGTGGCATGAAGATGATGTCATTCCGTAGAATGAATTTTGTATTTTAAAACTATTCTTTTGAAATAGTTAATTCAATGAAACCTCAGTGAGGTGATTATGTTTTTGCAAAGTATCGAATTATTTACTTTGAAGTATTAATGTTTGTCTAATTATATGTATATGTATATGTATATGTATATGTATATGTATATGTATATGTATATGTACATGTATATGTATACGTATACGGCGCGATAGTTATAAATAGGTTTATGCCAAATATGGTTTTTGAGAGCTTCTAGTGGAACTTCTATACTTTTCATTTTCCTTGGAAATGTATAGCCCTATTTATATTTGATTTTGCGAAGGATTTACAATTCATGTTTATTTTAACTATATTTTTACAAAGACCACGCCTATACAAATTTAAAGGAAAAGAATTTAAGGCAGTGATGCACCAATCTTGGGTCCTACTTAAGGATTGAGTTTGGGGCGTTACAAATGATCTCTTGGTGTTCACAAAGGGGGAAGAGGAAACTCAATCTAAAAACAAAAAGAAGACAATAGGCACAAACGCAACCCCAACCAAACACAAAAAACCAAGAATCAACAAGCAAACCATCATAACAACTTGAAATAGTAATGAACCGATGTTTGAAACAGTGCAAAATAGTGTGAAAATCCAAAAATTCAACAAATGACCCTCGACACCTCTTCCAATCAAACAATAGACCATTGTGCTAGAGTCAAACCAGGGTGTTGATGTTGGAGACGAAAGATGATGGTGAGACAACATTCCACACGTCAACACATGAGTTTCTTTACGAGGTATCTAGTGATCAAAAAATGCAGATTGGTCAAAGAGATGGTGTTGGTCCTCCGTTTATCGATGGTGCACACCAATGATCATTGCAATAGTGACCCACGAAAAAAATCCAATCTTTTCATGATGGAAGTAATGAAACACAAGCAAAAAATTAATCCGAGAGGCCCTGAACCATGAAATTGAACGAGATTTTGAAGAGAATAGGTTATTTTGAATAAAAAAACTATATTTTACATTCAACCCTATGGTACATATTTATACAAGATACACCTTAATGTTGGAAAATCGAGTTTGAAAAATGCAACAGAAAATAAGTTTAAGGAAAAACCAAAGTTTAATTTTTTTTCCAAAACAAGAACTTGGTTGTGATATTTAAAGTAATGATCACTTAATCAAAATTGTACCTTTATGATTCGTCTAGGATGAACGTTTCGAATGAGTAATCTTCTCCACTATCCTTAAGCTCACGTCTGCCGAGTGTAGGCTCGCTTCGAAATAAAAAAATCACAAAATTACCAGTGGAGCAATTTCATAATTTCTCTAAACTTTTGAGGTCAAGTTATAAATAACAAGAATATCTCTAGAAATTTTCTAAAATAATTTCTTCAGAGAATTTTCTCTCTACATCTTTTCATGAATTCAAGTGTATGATAATAATGGCTCATGCTCTCTTTATATCGAGAGACTTTAGAAAGAGTTCAACTAGGATTAGAATTAATCACATTAATATTAAATTAATGAAATATTATCTAGATAAATATTATATTAAATTTAATATATCATATTAATGTTAAATTAATAAAATCTTGTCTAGATCAATATTAAATTTAATTTAATATCTCATATTAATATCTAGAAAAATATTAAATTAAATTTATTATTAAATTCATTAAAATAATATTATCTTTGAAAAGGTTAATTTGAAATCAAGTTAATTAGTAGAGTCTCACTAGAAGTCTAATTTTTCCACTGCTCTACCATCGAAGAATCGTCGTCGCTGACCATCCGTCAGTCATCGGATCACCATCGTCGCAACCGCCATGCCTAGCGGTGCCATTGTCGCTGCCACTTCTCCCCGGTACCTCAAAATGTTGCCATTTTGCCCGAATAGGCCCAGTCAATTCGGTTGTTGCCGATTCTGTCTAGGCCAATGATGGCCCGGCAGGTCCAGTCCAGCCACCAGTTGGACCATCAGTCCAATTTCATACACAAGGCCCAGTTAAACTAGTTTCATTGACTCATGCAGTTCGATTGAGATTTTGTTGAGCTAGCGGAGGGACCAATCGGATTTATATACAATTGGGCTCGAGTAATTACAATTATGTCCAGAAGTATCATTCTGATAATTCGCAATTTACTTAATCATGGAGTCCGTCCACAAGAAGTACCATGATTGAAAATATTATTTACAAAAGTAATTCAATCAACTGCTCTGTCCAATGACCTCGCCATGTGTGTGTTACTCTCATATGGTATCTTTCATTCCTTTGAGTTAAATTTGTTCACTCAATACAATCATATTTTATCTCATTGTCACTATTGTGTCTTCTTAATGATTAATATGATCATTAACTAATGATTGTGATAAATTGTTCATTCGAGAACAAGCAACTCGTGGTCACGTTACATATTTATCAATCCACATAATGTCAATGAGAGGATATTGTTAACTCTTTAATCGAGCTATAAATTTTATTGTTGCTAATAGTCATGTTATACACAAGTCATGTACCCAACATACCGGATATTAATTCAATCATCTTTAGAGCATAAGCCTCCACTTACATCAAAGCACATGAGTTGCATTCACATGGTCAGTAACTCAAGATTTATGTCACACCATGAAAACCACTAGTTAATTAATTCACAAACGAATTCAAAATTAATTCAATTTAGGTCCAGTCCAATTTATCATTCTTCTAGTAAGTATATTTATGTCTCTACCCGCAGAGTCAATTACCCCTATAGCCAAGACTAGTCATCTCTCTAATTGGAATTGTAGACGACATGATAATCCTTCTGAGTATTTAAATTAAATACTCACTTGGGTTCTTTTACGAGATTACAGACTTGTTTACATTATCTAATGAAGTAAGTTATCTTTCTCGTAATGTAAATATCCTTACAGTGTCACTTATCATCGGTTTGAACTTAGATATAATAATGAAATGTAAAATTAACTTTATTTATTTATTCATCATTTAAATATATAAAAAACAATTGCAAGTTTACTACAATGCGAACACATTTCTCAACACTTAACATAAAAGGAAAAGAAATAAAATTCCTATAAATTTCAACTATATATTTACAACTGCATAATATATTTTCTAACAGAGGCAAATGATAAAACACATGGAATGGAAGTCATAATTTAAACCATTTAGAAATAGTAAGCTCAAGAAAGCCACATCAAAAGCTCAAACGAGAGCCGAAATAGAGGAAAAACAAATTCCATCCACAGAAAAGGAGAAGATTGAGATTGGGTCAAACCTTTTTGCCCTCGTGGAGAACGACAGAAAAGTGAGACCAATCTAAACTTCAAGAGAGAATGACAGAATATGGAGGAATCAGAAAAGCTTCTAGGAGAAAACCCCCCAAGGCATCAAAACAAGAGGGGTTACAAGATGATGAAACAGTAGGAGCTCGTGGAGAAAGTTCTACTCGAAGGAAAAAAAAATGGGAAAAACCCATGTATTAACTATAAAAGTACATTACTCAACTTCTGGAGTACCTGAAAAATGGAGCGGTTAATAATATTGGTATAATTAATAGCAATGCCGTGGTAAACGTGATAAATAATAAAGAGCCTTGTGAAAATCATGATTTTCCATTTCATTAAAAAAAAAAACCCCTGTGCTATTGCCCGTATATACGTGAGTAATTTTAAAAACAATGAAAAAAAAGAATGGGCAAATTTTGTAAATTTTATCCAAATCCATGAAAATTTCCAAACCAAAAGGATAACATGTAAAACCTGTAATTCACTTCAGGCTCAAAAAACTCATTTGAGAATAATAAGTGGTCTATTTGATTTATTTATATTCAACATTTATACAGCCAAAAATACGTAAATAAATAGTGTGAAGAATAGTGGATTAAAACAAAAAATACCTCTGATACATGCAACAGAGCATGAAATGAATCCTATGATGCTTAACCCTCTATATCTACAAAGAACAATTTTTGTGATTCTAATGAGATACAAAGATTCACTGTAACAAAGGCCTAATCATTCGCATGACTTTGATTTCCACTGCTTGTCCTTTGCTTTGATTAAACATATAAATGATGCATGCTTTCGCTAAAATTGGCATTCCCCCACTGC
Organism: Gossypium raimondii; assembly: GCF_025698545.1. Taxonomy (NCBI): domain Eukaryota; kingdom Viridiplantae; phylum Streptophyta; class Magnoliopsida; order Malvales; family Malvaceae; genus Gossypium; species Gossypium raimondii. The sequence continues at coordinate 30,444,978 of NC_068571.1, read as the reverse complement.
AACTTTTGTTTCAGTGCCTACCTTATTTCTCTTCTGCATTTGCGGTGGAAGAGAGTTTCTCTTCCAAATCGTCAAGCAAATCATGGTATTCAGCAAATGAAGGATGAGACTGTCAAAAGTACATTGTTAGAGCATGGTGAGAAAGTCGGATTTGGTTAAGAATATTTGGACTGTAAAAGCCACGTACCTGCAATGTCATATTATATGCTTTCCACAACCGCATGTCATGCCGGAAAAGATCAAAAAGAACCTGCTCAACAACAAATAGATTATGATCATGAAAACAACTCTGATGAATAACTTGCCTAGCGTTTTAATGTCAAAAGGACCTAAAATCAAAACAATTAAATAACAGGTATCCCCAAAGATGGATTTCAATAACATCAAAAGAGATTTAAAGACCAAGTTTACATAGATATGTTTCAGTTCAGCCTCTTTTGAGGTGATCTTCTACACTATCAGGAACATTTTGTCTAATGAAAAAATTACTTAATTTATTCCAAAAAAGTAACTAGAATATCAAAGGAAGATGTCAAATAAAGCACCAGAACAAGTTTTCGGATCTCAAATTTGAATGATAACAAACAACTTTAAATAGTCCCACTTTAAGATTCAGACTGAAGATGGTTGAAACTCGGCTCGCTGTTTTCTTATGGCAGACAATTAAGGCCTATGTGGCTCTTTTTCATACTAGGAATAGCAATGCGAAGAAAGAGAAAAAGAAGGAAAGTTGGGTTCTATATTGTTTTCCATTATGCTCCAATTGACTGCCATCTAACCCCTATATGCAGCTCTTTTTTTATCATACTACAAAGAGAGATGAGAAGAAAGAGAAATCAGGAAGGACGAGCTGCTATTTAGAGAAACAATAGATATTAGGCAAATATCAATTGAAAAGTCACATTAACAAAAATATTTATCCAAAACATTGATGAACTTACTGAACACGTTGACAGTTTAATTAATTATGTAAAATAAATTATGTAGAAAAATACAGATATTTGTAAAAATTTTAAAATAAAAAATTCATATAAAAAATTGCCCTCTTGTGAAGCATGGACAAAATTCCTAGTAACTTTTTAAAGGGAAGCCCAAAGCAAAATGACAACTCTAATGAGTCACCCACACTTCAAATGAGGACAAGGTATGATACATGCATCAGACTCCAAGTATCATTAAATCCAGAATTTAACATCAAAAGAAGCAAACTATACCTCAGAACGTCTTAAAAGCGTGGCAAGGACAACTATCCACTCCTTGAACTTGACAGAGCACATATGAGCCAAGAGGAATTCAGCATCCAATCTGCTCTGCAATGTTCCCATTTGCAGCTGGAATTTTTTTTTTTTTTAGAAAAAAGGGTCCAATCAGCAAAAGACTATCAAGTGACACAAGAAAATTGCAGGAAAAGAACCTTAGTTTTTATGACCTGAAGTGTTTACACAGTTACTGCCTTAATTTGCCTAAGTTGAGGCACTTGAACAGTTCTTACATGACACAAGCTAGTTCACAACGGTATGTAATAATACAACAAAGGAGAAAAGAATATAGAGTAAAACAAGTTTCCATGAAAACTCGCACCTTTTGCCCAATCAGTTCAAGACCTGAAGCAAAATTCTCCAACCTAGCAGAACCATATCTCTCTCGTTGAAGATATTCCTGCAAAGTATTGTTCAGTAAAACAAATGAAAATCACATAACCAATAAAATGAGATCTTGAACCAACTTAGGTTTTCTTACCACTAAATCAAACTGAGTGCCTTTCACAAATGCAACAAGCTTGGAAAGTTCCTTTCCCGACATCAAATAGCTAGCATGATTTTCCAATATGTTCTTGACTGGAGCAATATGAGCACTCTGGTCTTTGAATGAAGTGCTGTTGCCCAAGAAAAATGAAATGGGTATTGTTTCGAAATCATAACATTGCAAAAGTAATGCAGAACAATTCATGGAAGTCAGTAACCTTTTATCGAGTGAAGGCCTCCTGTAACTCGAACGAAAAAGGAAATAACCCAAGAATCTAGGAGATAGTCTGTCAGAATCTGCAGATGCCTGCTCATAATCTCTCCCTGATCTCAACAAGAACCTCACCTAAGAACAGGAGAAAGAAACCATGATTCAGAAAGAGTTTATTACAATAAAAAATCATTTGTATAAACATGCAACCATGTCAAAATTATACCAGCTCTCCAGCAAGTTCATATAAGGATTCATCTAGTGTTGCCTGCACAGGATTTGATAATGCTTTCAAGAGTCTTGAGGTAATTAAAGGCAAAATAAAGGTAAACAGAAAGAGAAACAATTACATATAAAACTATTAGCATTTAGCAAAGAGTACCTGCAATAAGCGCAGAGCACAATACTGACTAACAGCAGGACCCTCAAGTTTGGCAATTACCTGCACCATTTATAAAAGGAATGAATTGATCAAACCATAGAACAGGAGATGATGACTTCTGTACTCTTATGTATGAATTGAAACCTTGCATATTGTTTTCTGACCAGGAACTCACATACAATAAGAGAGAATGTGTTCCTCATTCTCATGCATAGCCTTCCAACTACATCTAATGACTAATGACTAATGAGGAAGAGATACATGATTCTTAGAAGATAAACACTCATAAATTTACTTGGTAAAGGTTCAACACAACTACTAAACTGTATAACCACCCAAAGAATAATTTAAAAACAGGCTATATACATGGGTTAAAAATAGTTTCAACCATCTCAGAAGAGGACATATCTTTGGTAAATTTGGAAAGGGCAATGACAAGAAACATGATATGCTTACTACAAAGTAAAAATTTCCAAAGAGAAGATAATTCTTACAAGAATGTAGCACGCTGCAGTGCGGTACCATCTCCGTTGGAAGCAGTCTTCAAACAACCTTTAGGAATAAAATTTGTGAGGGCAATTTTTGGGAGGAAAAAAGGATGAAGGCATGCTAATAGAAATGATAAATAGAATGATGATGCAACCAACCATTGCCAAATCTTTACTCAATGCAATTATCACTCAGAAGAAAGTCAAATCTTTACAAACATAGTTAATCACTATAGATGACCAGGAAGAAGAATCTAGTTCATTCTGCTCAAATTTATAATACTGCCAAAAATATGGGCCAGGATTCATGTAACCAGTTTCTGTTTAGTTTCAAAGAATTATACATTATCATGCATGCACAAAATTAATTAGTTAAATCAAGACTTATAGATATCTTCAACATCTTTCAGACATGCTTTGTAACTGTTCACAGGAAAAACAAATAAAAAAAGGAGAATTAAAGCACGTACTCTGTTGATCTTCCTGCGGCATTGAACAGATCAGCCCAATGTCTACCATCAGTTTTTCTTGCAACACTCACAACCACATCAAGATACTCCGGAAAATTTCTGATCAGATCACAGGTCTTCTCCAAAAGAGAGACATTCTGTTTCTGGACTGAGACCTGGTTTTTATTCACATTTTGCCTGCAAGAAACCAATATAGTTTAGGACTGTTAGGATAAGCGTAAAGAGATACCAAAAAAAAAAAAAGAATGAGAGAAAAAGAAAGCACATCAAAGCCTCCTGCCTTCCAGTGAATACACAGAGATCAAGATTGGTCCATAAAAAGGTTGAAGCAAAATAGAAGAAACGCTTGCTAAAACCAGCAAGCATATATGGAAGTTTATATTTTCTAGTTTCCCAAAAGCTAAAAAATGCAACATTAGGATTCCATCAAAATGCACACAGAGACACAGCATAGTCATTTCAAGCTCTTGAGTCGAAAGGTCCATTAACATTTAGCTTAACAAAAATAACTTGGACAGTCATTTTTCCAAGTTAAATAATACCTTGAAATCTCAGCATCAAATACAGTAAAAAGAAGCCACTCTAAACAATGTGAAAAATGAGGCTTCTCAGCTGATATTTGTGCCAAACGCAAAGCCTCCTCGCTTTTGTTCCTCTGCAAGAAGCAGGACCAGAATCAGAAAGAGTATGTATAACCTAGTAATAGCATTTGCTTTAAAACAAGTTGTATGCGCAACAAAAACATCATCCTTTATGCTACTTAGAGAAAAAGGTATGCCTTTGCAAATTACTAAATTAACATCCGCAAAAGTTGTAATAACACTTTTTGGTCAAGCAATAACAAACTTTTTCATTCTTGAAGGTTGGTGGTAAGAATCTTTACTTTCATTAGCTCAAAATGGGAAATCTACAATGAATGAGGACTTTTAAGAATCAACCCACAATTCTCACTATCCATTTTGGGAGAAAATATTTCTCAAACACCATTAAATAGAAAGAATTAAGTCTCTGCCTGATGAAACACAGAGGTTTGACAAATAAATGGATATATTGCCCAAAATCCATTGTCATAATGCATAAAATAAGTCAAATCCTTGCTAATAAAGACAAGAAATTTCAATGTCAATATTTCTGTATGAATTTACACTTTAAATTAAACAGGGATTTGACACTCTTAAAGAGATGAGAAAATAAAGATACCTGAAGGAGGTGCCGAAGTAGGCAATGCAATATAGTTTGAGCTTGGGGAGTAGGCTCAAAACATGGAAATTCTGTGCATGCTGAAAATGACATTCTTTGAGACACACCAACAACAACACCAGCATTTGGAAGAAGCCCCAAAGGATAAACCTCGCGGTCAAATTCCAGATCTGGATCCAACTAATGATAAATGTTGAAATATTAAAACCAGTAGATATGCCAAATAACCAGATGAAATGCAAAGTCTTTAAAAAAAAGATACTGAATAAGAGAAATAATAATGAGACAAGAAGAGCATGTAAGGAGATCTAAAATCCCAAAATACCACAGGGAGCTCTTCCCAATAATACCTGCAAAAAGTCCTCCTGCTTAAATGAGTCAACACCGGGAGAAGGATACCAAACCTGTAAAAATAAGCTTCCAACAGAAATTAAATCAGACTAGTACAAGCTAGAGAATCTACACTAGAAAGAAAGAGCTAAATGTTGGACTACCAACTTTAACAGTAGGTTACCTGCATTCCTCGGTAGCCATAGTCCAACCAAGAGACATCCTCAATTAGATTTGTTTTCTCTTCTGATTGACCACATGTAACCCAAAATAGTTCAACCGAATTAGTAAGTTCCCTTTCCCGTCCATCATCCAAATCAAGTAATGAAAGCTCTCCATTTGCTCTCAGTATCAGACACCTAGAAAAGCAAGTAATTTTTAGACGCATGCAATGTGCAGAAAGTTCTATGCACCAGTCAAAGGTAATACCTTGCAGGCTCCCTGGCTAACAAGTCTGAAGAAGATGAGATGTGATTGTCAAGGGCACTGTCTCTTGGAATTTGATCGGGAATAAAACGCATAGCTGCAGGATGGCTCTTTGCAGTCATGATTGAGAGTTCTCGTACTGTAGAAAGCTGTTTGTCATTTTATCACTTAAAAACGTATGAAGAATAACTTTACACATTATTTCAAAGCAGAATCAGATTTATATTTCAATAAAAGACTTGAATAAAGGAAATTGCATAACATTCCTTTACCTGTAAGTCTGGAGTACTAGTAGGTGATAATTCACCAAATAACTTCACATGGAATATGTGTACATCAAAAGGGCGATAAGTGACTAGTATATAATCTTCGTACACATCCATCACCATTGGCTTTGCAAGCAATGGTTTACGACAGAGTAGCGAGCTCTGATCAAGGTGATATCGAGGATAGAAAAGCAACTCATACCTGTATACAATCATTTACATCAACCACAATAAATAACAGTAGATCATGAAATTTAAATGATGAAATCATAACACATAAGTATTCATTAAAAACAAATGGCAGAAAGAAAGAATTGAAACTTGCTGCCAAAAGCTTAGGGTTCAAACTAAGAGCACTTTATCGCATTGACTTTAAATGAACTGGAAATACGATGACTTGCCCATCAACTTTCAGGCATCTATAGATTACAAGAAATTAATCAACAATTATAAGTATTTCGACAGAGTTGACAAGTTCTGCAGAAGTAATTAAGAAGGCACAGATTTGCATCTCACATGTTAGAAGAATCAATGTAGTTGCAGACAACAACGATCTTCCCCAGCCATAACAGACCTTTACACTGAATCTTTTGTTCCTGAGAAATATCTCCAAACACTCGCCATTTCTTCTGTCTTATATCATATAAAATCAACCCATGGAGACCAGCAACTGCTAAATACATTCCATCCTTGCTCGCTGCCACATGCTGAACAGGCCAATTCTGGGAGATGTAAGAAACCTGAACAAAAGCAAAACCACATCAGAAACATTCACATTTTAAAGAAACCATAATGAAAGCAGACAGTTTTTGAAGTTGTGATTCGGATGTATAACTGGAAGGTTTAAATGTAGCATCTTTAGCTCATCAGTATCTTCTGACTGCACAACAAGCAATCTATCTTCACCATAAATCACTTGACGGACATAAGTCATTCCTGAAACTCCTCTGCTAAGGCAACATTTGCCAAAGGAAAATGCAAGAATTCTCTCCAATGATCCCTCCTCAATAGCGTAAAGCCTATATCCATAATCATCCCACTGCATTAGTGAGGTACCGCCCATCAAAGGCTCATATTTACATTCCTGGTTTGGCTTAACTACTGGAGAAGAAGCAGAACTCAAACCAATTTGACGGATGGTTGACATTAGACGACATCCAGAAACAGACCAAACCGTAAGTCCTCTTAACTTCCACCCAACTGCAAAAGCAGAATTATCGGGTGTCCATGAAATACAACTGACAGAACCAGTGTCCTCCATTGTATATCTGCCAAACAACAAAATTGAGAAGTAAATCTTTCACATTTGCAAATGAAAGCCTAAACCCATACAATAGATTTCTACAAAATTATGGTCCAAAAACTTGCTAAAATAAGTACCAGAAAGAAACTAGCAAAACCACAAGAAGTAAGGCGTTGCTTAACATGCAGATGTTCATAGTACTGTAAAAAGAGTTGAGTGCAAGTTGACAACCACAAGAAATGTGATTTTACAAAAAGAGAAATGAGGAAAATATACTCTTTAAGTACCTTGTAGACAAATATAGTAGTCAGTTAACTCAAAGAACAAAATGTAATTACATTTAGACTATACCACCAACATTCTAGCTTTAACAATAAAGACAGTACATACCCCCAGTCATATAAGGAGACAGTACGAATGAGTGACCCAGAATCAGCCAAGTCAAATAACTCAACAACACCTCTTCTGGTACCAACAGCAAGGATCAGTTGATCTCCAGCAATGGAAGTACATACAGCATCACCATTTCCCAAACTTTTTTCAGCTTTAATGGATTCAACTGGCTTTAGACCTTTCTTGCTCACAGAGCATGACACCAGTTGTCCATCAGAATATAAGACTAATAGCAGCCTCATCGAAACACAAAACTCCAACTGTGCTATAGCAGATTTCTTGGAGACTCTATAATTCGAGGCAAAAGCTCTTTCAGCCTCTCCAGAAGCAATAGAATTAGCTAGAGAATGTGATAATGAAGTAACTTCACTGTCATTATGTTGAGAGGAATCAAGTCCAAAAGCTCCATAAAACTACAGAGAAAAAGAGAATTACAAAATCAAATTCTGTCTTTAAAGGAATTGCATAGAAGGAGAAATTGCAACTACATGTTATCTATGGATTACCTCCCCCTTCCAAGAGATACTATACAAAGATCCATCAGAAAGACCCAATAGCATATGTTTGTTATCACACACAATATTGCTCCTGCAACAAAGAAGTTCAAAGGAAATGATAAATAAGACACCGAAAAGAACTGAAGTTACGGTCAAAATTACCGCAAATGAAAAAGAAATATTTACACGGCCAAATCATTTCCATCAAAAGGGACTTGTTCATTCAGAACACGAGTTATCGTTGCTAGAAACAAACCAGAAGGTTGCTTCCCTCCTATTTGTACTTTTCTCTCTGTAAACTGGACCTTAAAAATGTGAAGATAGAAAGATGAAGTCTGCAAAACAAAACAAAAAAAAAAAAAAAAGGGACTGAGAAATTCATAACAAATACAGTCATGTGTTTAAATATCTACAGAATTAGTACATTGAAACAGAGAATGGGGGAATGACCTTAACAAGCATTTTCTTTTTATTTTTGATCAATTCCCCAGAGCAAAAAGAAACTCTATCCATCATTCATAAGCCCTAGAATAAAACAAATTAAGCTAAATGCAATTATCAACAGTAATGCTACATAAGCTGCCGCTCTACTTCATTGTAATCAGGTGACACACTTTACTCTATTAAATCCAAAATGCCAGCACCCTAACACTAAACCAACATTTAATGAAAACAGATACAACTTTAGCAAAAAGAAAATGAAATGCGAAGCCAGCACAGTAAGCTAAATCAACTTTTCAGGTAAAAAGAAAAAGAACTCACAAGAATCGCAATCAATTTGGTGTCAGGGCTCCAAACGGCCTGCAAATTCTCGCCTTCTCGCTGCAGCGAATCCCCATCTCTCTTATACCTCCCTAACCTCACTCTATGCTGCAATCACCGACATATTAATCATCAAAAAGCTTTAGGGGGGAACAAGAAAAACCTAAACATAGATAAAAGCATGCATTCGTGTAGGAAATACCTGGGAGGAACTCCATAGCTCGAAATGCAAAGGCGAAACGATGAGCAAGAGTCGGTTAATGAGTTTTAGGTAAATGATCTTTTGCGACGAAGGATACTGCCCTTGCTCTAATGGAATCACCTGCGGATATCCATATGCCATATACATCTTCCTTGAATTCTTCGCTTACAGTTGATCTTTTCTCAGCTAAGGATCTAATTCAATAAATAGATCTGAGAGAGTGGAGCATTCTTTTTTCTTTTCGAGAAGAAAGAAGCGGATTTTAGATCTTGTAGATCCGGGAGAGGAATGGCGTTTTCTGTATTTTTCTTTCAATATCAATCTTTTTTTTCTTTTAATTTGATTAATTTCTTTCTCTGTTTCAAGAGGAAATGCTGAAATGGATTTTGATTTTATAATTAAAAAAGAGATAATGTCATAAATGGCCCCTAGAGTTTAGTGAAAATTGTCAATATAGTACTTTTACTTTAAACAAGCTCAATGTAGTCATTGTGGTCTCCAATGTTCTTTTTAAAATAAACTAAAATTAGCTGTTTCTTTTTTCTTTTCTTTTTTCCTTACAAGAAAGCAATTACATTGTAATTGAAAGTGGGAATAGGTTTGCACTCATGTTATCAATTTAAACCTACGTTAAGTTTTCGTGATTAGCAAAATGTAATGATGATGTATGGTTAGATTTGTTTAGAAATTAATAAATTAATAGAACTTATTTTAAGAAAAATAAATTATTTTAGAAAACATTTAGATTGTATTTAAAATAATATTTTACTATTAAAATATTAAGAATTTTAGTTTTCATTTAGATTGTATTTAAAAATAATATTTTAGTATTAAAATATTAAGAATTTTAGTTTTCTCTATTTATTATTTATTTTCAATTAAAAATGTTAGAATATTTCATTTTTAAATTAAATTTTTAATTAATTCTTTAAAATAATTCCATTCATTAAAATATTATAGTATCTAAAATCATTTAAAATATATGTAATGACTTAAAATTATAGAAAAACATATTTACTAATTTTTTAATTTTTAATTTTATATATTTTAAATATATATTATAATTTTAATGAGATACTTTTACTTTTTTTTAAATATGGGATAAATCATATATATTATATGAGAAAATTTTAATCGTTACAAGTGAAATTTTTAGACTCGCCCATATTATATAATATAAATATATATATTATAAGGTCTTAGGCTTCCGGTTGATCCAGGCAGCCTAATTTTTTTACACATGGTATACTCATTTTGTTGACATGTGACAATTATTTATACAACCAATTTATATATTATATATTACAAGGTCTCAGTCTCCAGCTAATTTGGGCAGCCTAAATTTTTGACAAATAACATACTCATTTTGTTGACATGTGTCAATTATTTATACAACCAATTTATATATTATATATTACAAGGTCTTAGACTCTTAGCTAATGTAGACAGCCTAATTTTTTGACACGTGGTATATTCATTTTGTTGAGATATAACACTTGTTTCTACAACTTATGGTATATTCATTTTGTTGAGATATAACACTTGTTTCTACAACTTATCTTTTAATCCCACATCTTATAGAGAACACTCTCATAGCTCACACTTCCACTATAAATAATAATAAATTTATTCACTATTTTCATAAGCTCTCTAGATTTTTCCTTTTGAAAAATTTTATGAATGTGATAATATATTCATATGAAAGAGTTCTATTTGTTCGAAAATAATCTAGAACTATCATTTATTTTATTTTTCCAGTTAATAAGACAAAATATACATATTTTTAGATATAATTTAAGAAATTAAAAGTTAATTTTAGTTCATTAATTAGAGAAAAGTCGCATATCTCACATTATTGGATAATACTTTCATAGCTCACTTTCAATATTTTCATTAAAAAAATAACTTTACTCTTACATTGACTAGATAATACTTTCATAGCTCACTTTCACTATTTTCATTAAAAATTTAATTTTAATCTCACATCGACTAGAGAATAAGTTCACTTCTTCACTATTTCCTTAAAAAGTTAATCTTAATATAAGATTTGGCTTAGAATTGTCCATGGGCCGAGTTGGGTCGGGTTTAGGCCGAGCCAAGTAAAAAAGTTAGGCCTATTTTTTAGGCCCGAGCCCAGCTTGGCCAGAAAAATGGGCCTAAACTTTTGCCTAAGATTGCCTCGACCCACTCGTATTAATTTTTTTATATTATTTTTTTATATAAAAATAAATTTAAAAATATAATACATCAAATACACTAAAAACATTAAAATAAATGTTTCCCGGCAAATGGGAAAAAATTAAAAATATATATATACTTAAATAACACTAAGATAAGTACAACTTAACAAGCAAATACATCTAAAATAGTAGGAAAATTAATAAGAAAATAAGAGTTATACAATATTCAAACATTAACAACAAAATAGTAGCAATATAATATTGAAATAATGGCAAAAAAAAAATAGTAGCAGTATTTTTTTCTGCAAATTTAGGTTAGGCCTAGGCCAAAAAAGGCTTACCTAAGGGCCGACTTGTTTTTTTTTTTTGTCCAAGCCCATTTTTTGAGACTATTTTTGTCTAAACCCTCTCACTTTTTGGGTGGGCCTTCGGCCCGGCCCATAGACAAGTCTAAATTGACTAAAGAACACTCATATGCTTACACTTACTCTAAAAAAAATGTCAATTTTTTATTATTTTCATTAAAATTTTAATTTTGATCCCACATTTAGTAGAGAACACTCTTATATCTCCCATTTACCTTATAAATATATAAAATGACTAGAGAATACTCTTATAGCTCACTTCTTCACTATTCTCATAAAAAAAGTTAATTTTGATCCCACATTAACTAGAAAATACTCTCATAGTTCACTTCTTCATTATTTTCACGAAAAATTAATTTTAATTCCTTAACGTTAATTTTAAGCTCACATTAACTAGAGAACTCGCTCATGCTCACATTTATCCTATAAATAAGTGTCAATTTTTCACTATTTTTATAAAAAGTTAATTTTAAATTAAATTTAAATTTAAACAAATACTAGTGTATGCACTTAAATTGTAGTATGTGTAAATATTATATATATAAATATGAATTAATCAAATATTTATACATGCACTAAATTATAGTATGTATAGATTGAATTTCTGAAAAATACCCAATATTTAAAAGAATTATTTGATTAGGCCAATTTTTTTAAAAATGATGGGACTAGGCCGAAATAATGAGTTGGAAGCATTTTCAGCTGATTTGCAGGAAAATGTTTCCAACTAAAAGTGTTCTCAGCGTATTGGCAGAAAAACGCTTGTTAGGGTTAGGTTCTTTTAAGTAAGGTTAGGTTTAGGGTTTTGTGATTTTTAAAGTTTAAGATTTTGTAGGGTTTTGAGTTTTTTATATTTTTAAGTTTATTATATATTCTTTAGTTTTTTTATAACATTTTGAGATGTAAAGTTAATAATTATTTAATTTGATATTTACAAGCATCGTATTTACACCAATTTTATATTAGAATTGTAAAATTCAATTCGATTCATAATCGAAACTCTAACTAGATTTGATTAAATCTTAGTTTGTAATTTTTTTGATTTTTTTAATGCATCTAAGTTTTGATCAGTTTTTTTTTTACAAGAGGTTGAGGTCGATCAGATTTTTCAGTGCATTATTTTCAAACTTTCAATGTATTTTTCTTTAGAAAATATATCCCAGGATATCTGATGGGTGAGTGGGAGAGAGTGGGGATTAAAAGTGCTAGTGGGAAAATGTTCCACATAGGACATGCTTTTAGTGCACTATCAGAAAATACCACTAAAAGCGTATCCAGCTGGACACTTTTTCAACTGACATGGCTGAACTTTTTCCAAAGCGAGCAGAAAAATATGTTGGACAAATGAAGGGCGGCCACATTTGGAGTGAGGACGTACTGAAAAAAATTAGAAAGACTATAACATGAACGAACTGTATGCATCCAGTGTGCCACTCGCGAAGACCTATTGTTTCGGGTTACAGAGTTCGACAAACCGGATCAAGGTATTGTTGGGGAAGTGTACCGTGTACACCTGAAAGAACGAACCTGCAACTGTGGGAGATTTGACGCACTTTGTTTTCCATGTGCTCATGCAATTGTAGCATGTAGCAATCAACATTTGGATCACATGAGCTTTGTACACGAAGTGTACAAGCTAGAACATATGTATAATGTATGGAGAAACGTATTATCACCGGTCCTAGATAAACATATGTGGTTGTCGGTATCGAGCGTTCCATTCAAGTTATTACCCGATAGATAATTGCATTGCAAACCAAAAGGTTGACCAACATCGACTCGGATACACGACAACATGGATATTCAGGAGAAGACAAACCAACCAAGGTTATGAGGGTGGTGTAGGAACCCAGGGCATACAATGTCGTCATGTCCACATCGAAGGGATGATATAAGGACAACATCTCATTAACAAATTTATTAATTGTAACACTCCTGATTGGACCTAGGAGTTTCGGCTAAGTTTAAGGTGTTACATCCGATCATTGAAATGATCTTGTAAAGCCACCTTTTTACTTGTGTTTGTTATGTGTGGAAATCACACTTTTGTTTTTAGAAAAACATTCATTCATGAAGCTGACTTTTCTTAGAAATTTAATTATGATATTATCATCGTGGCATTTTGAAATCAGTTACGGTGTTCAAGAAAAGATTTATCAAAACTTGAGTATTTTGTAAAACAGCGGGAAACAACTATGAAAAATATTAGTTTTTTAACCCATGTTGCATGCAATTATCAGAGTATTAATTATCATACTTAACATAAAAAACTAAACAATCCAAACCTAAAATGTAAAAGCAATATATAATTAATAATTACAACCCCAAAACGATTAAGGAAAAATTTAATGAAACTTTTAAATAAAAGAAAAATAAACTGCTATCCTGAGGTTCTTCTAGTGCCATTTTGGTCCTACTTCTTTACGTTACCTAAGAGGTAAAGAAAGGGGGAGTGAGCTTATGATAGCTTAATGTGAGTCTAATTTTTAAACTATTATATATAAATGTACAAATAGTAGAGCATTCAGTTCATGACATAATAGCAAATTAAACATAATATAAGAAACATTAAATAAATCCATGCATGTACAAAATATACTCATGATGCAATGCAATTATAATTATAATTTCTCACCCATCCATCCTATCTGCCCTCGAGCATTGCTCGACACTCCAAAACACATATTAATAACTAACCATCCTGAATTTTTCGATGAATATGGTTGTTCACTTGTCATCTATGAAGATGACTTTTACTACAATAACTTACCATCTTGGTTGCCCGATTTTGATGGCTTTTTAAACTATCATCCCGGGTTATTTAGTTTTGATGACATTGCCGCCTACTTCATGTAGTACTAACTTTCAGTGTGGACTTAAATTGCCACTATCTCCCAAAAAACTCATTCGTTCTCCATACCCAATTTTATGTAATTATGCACATATACTTAGCATATTATGCTTTTTTATCATCAATCGGTGCTACATTAAATATTTCATACTATCATTTAATGGCATGTATTCATGCATTTATTCACATCAATTTCACATATACAATTAATTTAAGCAAACTAAAAACAATTTCACAAATATTGTATCTTCATACGATCTAACATTCTAAATCCGGCTAACACTTACTTAAGTAGGGTTTGCACATATAGGGTTTGCTCATATGGGTTTACACATACAGGGTTTGCACATATGGTTCACACCTAGGGTTCGCACATAGTTTGTATAATCAACAAATAAGGTTCACATATACCACATGTAGGGTTTGCATAAACAACATATAAAGTTTGCATTATTTAAATAGTTAGGGTTCGCATATACCACATATAAGGTTCGCATAAACAATATATAGGGTTCGCATATTTAAAAATATAGGGTTTGCATAAATAACCTATAAGATTCGTATGAATAACGCATAGAGTTTGCATAGTAGTACATGTAGGGTTCGCATGTATAAACACATAAAGTTCACATGATATTCATGTAAGGTCCACGTAGATATACTAGGGATTCACATAATAAATCCTATATGGTTTTGCATATGGGTTAGCAAAGAGGCTTGCCTATGGGGGTTCGCATAAAGGGTTCACCTATATAGGTTCGCATAAAGGGCTCACACGTACATGGGAATTCACATATTATAGGGGGTTCGCATACTATAGGGTTTTCATGCATAAGGGTTTACATGATATACAAGCTCACATAGTATCAAGAGTTCGCATATTATATATACGACCCGTAACACATGGGGTTCGCAATACATGGGGTGTTCGTTATAAACTACTTTCTTCTTAATACTTCAATTAACCTAATAATTTAAGTTTAGATCCCACACCTGATTTGAAGACACAAAAACCTTAATAGGGTGAGGAGATTGACAATCTATTTGGAAGGAAGAGGACGATTTTGAAAACCTTAAATTCTTTTGCTTGAAAATTTGATTTTGTAATAATGGGGAAAAGAAACAACTTGAGAGTTTTTCTTGAAAATTTTTCTAGATAAAAATTATAAGGTTTGAAAAGATTTTTTATTTATAAAGTATTTTTCCTTAATTGAAATAGGTTTTAGGAATTCACGTAGAATTAGGACTATTTTAAATTAAGGACTGAATTAAAAATAGTTTTTAGGTTAGGCTAGTTTGAAAATTCACACTTTTATGAGGTAAAAATAAGGAAATAAAATATTTTTGCTGAAAGATGCATATGGATTTTGAACCTAAGATCTAATGGTAAGACAGGGCCTTACCACTGAACCAGCAGACTCATTCTTGTTACTTTCTTAACAAAAATACTTTTTAAGACATTCTAAATTCTCTTACCTTATGCTTTTTAAAATAAAAAATCTAAATTTTATCCTTATTTCTTCTAACCCTTTTTTTGGAATGTGACAAATCTCCCTCATTTTAAAAGAATCCATCCTCGAATTTTAACTTGCCATAACCGAACAAGTGAGGATATTATTGATAAATCAACTTCTTGGGTTCTAACGTTGCTTCTTGGGTTTTATGGTTTTGCCATAAAACCTATACTAGAGGATTTTGCTTATTTCTTAGAGTTTTAACCTCTATATCTATTATTCTAATTAGTTCATTTTCAAAAGATAAACCCGTTCGGAGATCAATTTCTTCATTGGAAATTATATGGGAAGGGTCAAATTATAACATCGTAACATTGACACATGAAACACATTGTGGATTTGATCTAACTTAAGCGGTAGTTCAAGTTGGCAAGCTACTGGGTCGATTTGCTTCTATACTTAATGAAGACCAATAAAATGAGGACTCAATTTTTCTTTTCTGTCGAACCTTAGAGCTTTTTTCCAATGCGAGACTTTTAATAAAACTTATTCTCCCACATCAAATTTAATATCTTTTCTCTTTAGGTGTGCATATGACTTTTGTGATCTGAAGTCGTTTTTAATCTTTCTTGAATTATTTGAACTTTATCTTCGGTTTCTTGCACTAATTTAGGACCCATTATTTTTCTTTCTTTCAATTCTATCCAACATAGAGGCGTACGACATTTTCTCTCATAAGTGCTTCATATGGTGCCATCTTTATGCTTGTTTGGAAACTATTGTTGTAAGCAAATTCCACAAGTGGTAAGAATTCCTCCCAACTTTCTCGAAAGTCGATGACCCAACTTCTTAACATGTCATCTAGAATTTGGATATTTCTTTCGGATTGTCCATTGATTTGTGGGTGGAATACTGTGCTAAAATTGAGTTTTGTTCCCAACGCTTCGTATAGTTTCCTCTAGAACCTCGAAGTGAAACGTGGATCTCGATCTGATATAATTGAAACTAGTACTCCATGTAGTTTAATAATCTTTGCGATGTACAACTTTGCTACTTTTGTTAAGGGGTAATCGGTTTGAACTGGAATGAAATGGGCTGATTTGGTGAGTTAATCCACAATCACCCATACTAAGTCCTTCATGGGAATTAAGGGTAATCCACTTACAAAATCCATTGTTATTATTTACCACTTCCATTATAGAGTTTTGATCGATTGTAGCGACCCTGATGGAAATTGATGTTCTGCTTTTACTTGTTGACATGTCAAGCATTTTGCCACAAAATTTGTCACCTCTCGTTTTAATTCTGGTCACCAATATATTCATTTCAAATCCTGATACATTTTATTACTTCTGGGATGCATAGAGTATGGGCTATTATGGGCTTCTTGAAGTATCTTTTATTTTAATTTTGGGTTGTTTGGTACATAAAATCTTTTTCTCAAGCAAAGGGTTTCTTTCTAATTGATTGAGAAGTTTACCGTCAAACTTTCTTCCACTCTTTTTATGTGCAGCAACAACTTAACATCTATGGGTTGTTTGATTTTTATTTCCTCCTCCAAGGTTAGTTTAACTTGTAATTCGTCTAGAATGCCTTCATCGTCGTAAAGGCTCAATCTTGTGAATATTGCCTTTAGTTCCGTTTTTGCTTTTCTACTTAGGGCATTTACTATAATGTTTGCCTTCTATAGATGGTATTAAATTATGCAATCAAAATCTTTGAGTAGCTTGATCCATCTCATTTGCCTTAAGTTAAGTTATGTCTTAGTTAGGAGGTATTTCAAGCTTTTATGATCTGCGAAAATCGTGCACTTTTCTCTATAAAGATAATGTCTCCAAATTTTAACTACAAATATTATTGCGCCTAACTTTAGGTCATGTGTAAGATAGTTTCACTCATGAGTCTTAAGTTTCTTTGAAACATAAGCAACCACTTTTCCATCTTGTGTTAAAACACAATTGAGTCCTACATGTGATGTATCACTATAAATAACATATTCTTTTCCTGATTCGGGCTGGATTAGAATGGGTGCTTGAGTTAAAATTGTTTTTAACTTCTCAAAACTACTTTGCTGCTCTTCGGTCCATTCAAAAGGTGTGTCTTTCCTAAGTAACCTAGTTAAAAGGGGCGGTCACTAGGGAAAAACCCTCGACAAATCTTCGGTAATATCCCGCTAAGCCCAGAAAACTCCGATTTTCAAAGACATTCTTTGGTTGCTTCCATTCTAGGATTGCTCCTATTTTCTTCAGATCTATTTGGATTCCTTCAGTGGATATAATATGACCTTGGAAAATGAATTTCTGAAGCCAAAATTCACACTTGCTAAGTTTTGTGAAAAGTCTTTTTCTAGTAAAATTTGTAAAATGATTTTTAAGTGTTCTTCATGCTCCATTTCGAATTTCGAGTACACCATTATGTCATCAATAAAAACTACGATAAATTGGTTAAAGAAATGTTGAAACACTCAGTTTATGAGGTCCATGAATGTTGTTGGTGCATTAGTTAACCCAAACTACATGACTAAAACCTCATAGTGCCCATAACGAGTTCTAAAGGCTATTTTGGGTACATCCACCTCTTTAACCTTTAGTTAGTAATACCCCAATTTTATCGATTTTGAAAATATTGTAGCACCTTAGAATTGATTAAATAAGTCATCTATCCTTGGTAGAGGGTATTTATTTTTCATAGTTATCTTATTTAGTTGACGGTAATCGATGCATAGTCGAAGTGACCCATCCTTTTTCACGAACAACACTGATGCACCCCATGAGGAAATACTAGGTCTAATGAACCCACAATCCAAGAACTCTTGAAGTTGAATTTTTAATTCTTTAAATCATTTGGCACCATACGGTAAGGAGCTATCGAAACTGGTGTGGTTTTTGGCATCACCTCAATTCTGAACTCTAACTCGTGATCCAAAGGTAACCTTGACAGCTCTTCGGGAAACACGTCCAGAAATTCACTAACGGTTCAAATGTCACTTACTTTGGGTTTGACAATTTTAACATTTTGATATAAGCTAAAAATGACTTGCAGTCCTTATGAACCAACTTTTCTACGACCATGGCTGAGATCACCTTTGAAAAATAGTTTCGACTGTTCCCCACCATGAGAATTTCTTTGTCATATTTGGTTTTCAAGGTTACCCTTTTCAAGGCAAAATCCAAATTTACTTGGTGCTCCACCAACCAGTTCATGCCTAAAATTAGATTGAACTCCCCGAATGACAATTCTATGAGATCGGCGGGAAAAATTTCCTCTTATAACTCCAATGGACTTATTTTGTAAATCCTATTTACCCTAACTGTTTGTCTTAATGATCGTATTACTTTCATAAAATTACTTGTTTTTTTCTACTTTTTCTTTCAATTTTTCAACCACATTCAATGCTACATATGAATGAGTATATCCTACATCGATTAAAGTAAATAAAGACACAAAATGGATTAGGAATGTACTTGTGATGACATCGCGTCATCTTTATCCTCTTGTCCTTTTGTCGCATAAACTAAAACTGGCTGCCTTTTTGTTGTTTCAATTGGGACCACAGTTTCCTTGTGTTTGGGTCCGCTTTTGGCCTTGATTTTTTGATTGAATGGGTCTATTCCAACGGGAGAAATCTTTTATATGGTGTTCTTTCGATCCACAGTTAAGACAAGTGTTGATCTTTTTCCAACATTCTCCCATATGGTGTTTCTCACAATATTAGCATTTTTGGAGTACATTCGTCATTGGACTTGGGCTGTGGCTTAACCCTTTCTGTAGGCTTGTGGTTCGAATTGTTTGAACTTGGTTCCCTTTTATTTGGAACTTTTTGCCACTTTTCCTGATCTGTGTGTTTGATTTCCTCTAAGATTTTGGTCTTTTCAACCAAATTTTTGAAATTTCTTTCCTAGAGGTGTGACACTTCTACTTTCAAATTGTATCTTAACCCCTTTTTGAACCTCATGCTTTTATCTTCTTCTGTTGCTACCAAACCGAGAGTAAAACAACTTAATCTTAAAAATTTAGCTTCGTACTTTAAAACTGATATATTGATAAGTGCTAAAAGTAACATGTTTTAATCTTATTCTTAATGTGTTTTTGGATAATTATTTGATGTAAAATGGTGAATTATATCTTTCTAATCCTTTAAATTCATGTTTCTATACTTAGGAGAGCATTTGGAAGCAAAATGAGCAAAACATGAGCAAAAATCGAAAAATCGGAGCAAGTTTCAAGAGTCACACGGGCTGGGCCATTCTACACGGGCTGGGCCATTCCACACGGGCTGGACACACTGCCGTGTGAGTCATACGAGCTTTCATATGGCCATGTGCCATATCGTGTGGATTTCGTGAACTGTATTCTGAAAACACAGAAAAACGTAATTTTTAGTGTTCGATGAATTTTCGTCTGCGGGCTTCAACATAACGAGGACTCACATACTTTTTCTAAAAAACCTCTTGGAAATAATTCCAAGTTATTCGTTCTGCAAGTGTTTCCCTAACAATAGCTTGTCACCACCTATACATCTCGTCTCTTAGCAAGGACAGGGCTCATTTTAGTTTTTGCTCGGAGTGTAGTGTAGGTCTTTTAGAATTTTTTTCGTTGTTTCCATCCAGTACTCTGCTACAGTGGGAGTTGTTCTGGCAACTCCCTTGAACAATTTGACCCAATTAGACTTAAGTTTTTCGACGACCATATTTCTGTTTCTATTACCTGCTCCGGCGACCCTTTAGAGAGCTTTCAACATAGCTTGAGTTATAGCATCATCTCCAACGTTTCCATCATTTTGATTTCCCATTCCCATATCTCCATTTTCATGACCTCTCCCATCATTGGCTGTAGAATTTTCTGCATAATTCTTGTTGGAAAAACCCGATTTAAAAATGGTTTTCTTGCACAGTAAAAAATTAAAATTTTGAAAACTGACTCGATTTATGATATTCGTAACAATAAGCCTTAACCGAATTCGTACCTATGTTTTTGGATAAGCGGATCCTTGATATTTTTCGGCTTTCAACCAAACGATCTTCTCAGCTATTCTCGTATTATGAACTGCTTCGAGTGTGAGCTCAAACCAATTGAATCAAAACACATAATTAGAAAAAGTTTTCCTTTTGGGGTAAAAATGAAAATTCTCTATTCTTTAATAGAAATAGGTAAAATTATTATTCTGAAAAATATGTTTATAAGTTGAGAATAAATTCTCTCTATTTTTGGTATAAAAATAATCTCTCAAAAGTTGTGTTAATAGCTCTATCGATGTCATCTATTTATGGGAAGAGAAGGTAGAACCCTTGTAGAGTTGTAGAGGTTTATCTTAAATAGAAAAACAACATCCTACTTAAAATAGGAGAGGGGTGAATGACTCACCCTTGTATTTCTACTAGGGTTGTCACCCCTTTCATGTTATATGAGGGGTTTTGGGCCTCTCTCACATCAAATCCAATTACAATGACTTTTAGAGCCTTTTTGACCTAGTACTCTATAATATGATCCAACTCGATTCAGTTTTTCTATTTCTCAAAATAAACTTTAATATTTAAGTATTAAATAATTTTCTCATCCAAAATTTACCCTAGTAAAATTTTTGACAATTTTAGCCCCCGATAAATTTTGAGAAAATTCGTTCAATATGTCACAACTCAAAATGTTCACTATGATCGAATGGTTTATTTTCATTTTCAAGCTTCAAAATAATCTAAAAATAGAAACTCATTCTTCCACCATTTTTTAAATAATCCTATATATGGGTGGAAATTTCCATTTCCATTTTTGGAAACCTACATTCTTTCCGAATTATTTCATTTCTCCATTTCAGAGAAAACCATAATCATTCTTAAATGTTTCTCATTTCTCTTTTTCTATTCATTCTTTTCATTTCTATTCAAACAAGCAATTCATTTCTGATTTCAATGAGCTAGCGAAGGGACAAATTGGACATATGTAGTTGAGACTCAAATGATTTATAATTAAATTACGACTTTTCGCCAATTAATTATAAAAACATTTAGTCGAACCTTATCCCACTCAATCTTTTAAAAACAAGTAAGGTTTTTATTGTCCGATTTGAATCATTAATGGTTAATAAATACATGACAAGTACTTGTGGCATTCTTTCCCTAAACTATATGGCATGCTTATCATACATATGCATGAACATACATTTGCAATCAAATAAATATCATCATGCTATCATAAATAAATGCATAAGATTTAAATGACACTGACCAACCAAAGTTTCCATTATTCCATCTTAGTAAAATAATAAAATTACAAAAGCCACCCCAAAGCATACTTTGAGTATCCTATTTTCCACCATGGACTTTCGCTGTCGCACCGATTCATGTCGTCATCGTTGTTGTTTTGTCCCTGCCGTCACCGTCAGGCTATAGTCGACCATTGTCGAGCCGCTGCAAACCACCATCGCTGACCACCAACACTGGCCCCTGTCGTTGATCACCACCGTTGGATCACCGACAGCCTCCACTGTTGGACCATCATTAGTTTTTTGCCAGTTTGGCTGGGTCAGGTTTGCGTGGCCTCAATCAGCCTAGATGTGTCTCAATTTTCTAGGTTCTGCCGAAAATATTGGCTACATAAGTCTTATGTCCGTTTTTGGATCATATAAATTATTCTAAAATAATAAGATAAATAAATCCTATTTGGAGATGATTGTCCATGATCTTATTACATACCCTGGAATTAATAATAGTTACATTCAAATTAATAATAATTACTTTGGAAAAATTACTTTACAATATAAATGATAAAATCATAACTTACATCCATTCACATGCATATCCCTAAACATGCAGATAATTACAATAATGACACATCTTATTAAAAATCAATCACACATGAACAAGAGAGAGCTTCTTGTATCGATTTATACTATAAATATAACACAACCTGACTCTAATACCAAATTTTGAAAAAAAATTAGTTTGAAAATGGTTTTCTTACACAACGAAAAAAATAAAAATTTGAAAAGCGAACCGGTTTATGATAGTCATAGTAATAAACTTTTCTCGAAATATACTTGTGCTTTAAGCAAGTGCTTCGAAATAATTCGATTGATGTGCAAGTATACACAATCGTTGGCAAGTAATAAAGTAGTAAGTAAGAGTTATCGTATCCACAAAGACTGTTTATGCAAATCAAGTATTGCAAAATTAATTACTAAGCAAATTGGTTGGTGATGAAAATAAATTAAAGTGATGGATTTCTAATTATATTAGACTAACTTAAGTATGCTTAAAATTAAATTAAAGAAAGAAATAAGTATGCAAGTTTTTAAGAGACATTACAATAACATGCATTTGTTAGAATAATTTTCCTTTCTAACTTAGAAATATTTAAATAATGCTAATAATGTTACGGAAAAATCTATGACAACTTAGCTATTTATTAACCCTGTTTTAGTTACGATTACTTTGGCTTCTCTCGAAGTCCTAATTTGAACCTCTTGTCTACATATTTCTATGTCTATTCTGACTTCAAGGTTACCTTTTCAAGCATCCTTTAATAATTCAAACTTATTAAATTATTAAGTCTAGATATGTCTATGTCAACAACTAAGTATTTTTAATAAGTAGAAAATAAATTATGTAAGGTAACAGATAATATTTTTATATTGAAACGATTTAATCACATAAATCCTAGCTTTATGCAAGGTAATAAAGTTCTTTCAATATTATTACAAATCGACCTAATATTATCATAAATAGATCAAACATGCACCATTCAATTATCGTGTCAATTAATTACAACTTGATTACGATTTAATAATTAATTCAATTGCATCCCTACATTTATAATGCACAAATGACATATTCACGGTTTTATCTGAATGGATAAGTAATCGAGGCATATAACATCATTAGCATAATTAAATAATCTAGGCTACAAAATTTAAATCATTCTAACACTGAAAAAATTAAGCAACCATGATTATACTAAAAGCAAAAAACTCAGTTGCAATCATGTTTATCAAATTGAGCAAAAATAAAAGATTGAAGGATAAAGAATGCAAAGCCGTTTTCGGTGGTACTTCGAGGCACAGCTCATTTCGCTCCTCCTTCGTTCTTCACTTCTTGTTGTGACAACTAAGCTGAAATGCTCCCAATATGGTCGAATGGAGGTTGGTCTCAAAGCCTTGCAAAACTCTTTAAAGAGTGGGAAATATGGAGAATGAAAGAAGAGAGAAAAGAGAGAAGAGATGGTGAGTGAGGGATGATTGAAATAGGGGAATGAAAAAGGGTATTTATACTTGTAAGGGGCCTTTAAGTTTGCTAAAAATAGTATGTCAATCCCCTCTTTTTCTCTCATGCATGGTTGACCACCTTGAATTGAAGAAGGAGGGTGGATAACTTTGCTAAAAATAGCTAGTCCAAGCTTGATTTGTGGGAGGGAGTTGAACAGTCACTTGAGGAATTTGTTGGGGCTAATTTGTGAATTTTAACAAGTCTAATCCTAATTTAATTAATTTATGGATGGTTGGGTTGCTCATAGCCGAATTTGGGCTATTTCCTCTTTAATGGACGGTTTGGGCTTCAAATTAAGTAGTAGGCTTGTCCATTTCAGTGATTCAATTACGAGTTGGGTCAAGTTTGTCCCAAGATCCACAAATTTATGTAATTGGACATCCAAAGCTGATTAATTATCAGCTCTCCTCTGCATGTCAAGTGCTATAGGGATGCTACAGCATTTGACCTTCAAAAGGTGAGCTTCAAGACTGTCTTCTCTCCATTTGCACCAAACTGCTTCAAATTTGGCAAAAATGTGTAAGTTTAGCATATAAATAATTTTAAAATGGAGATTTATTTTTAATTTTGTCCATCTTAGTTATTTTTTAATAAAAATACAAATTTTCTATCGAAACACTCATAATTTACATGAATTACTAGTTAGAATGTGCTAAAAAAGTCTATATAATTTAGAGTTATCAGCAAGACATATCCTTGTCATTTCTGGCTTTCAACTGAATGATCTTCTCCACTATTCTCGTACCACGAACTGCTTCGAGTGTGGGCTCGAACACTTTTGAATCAGACACAAAACCAGAAATTATTTACTTTACTTTTAGTGGGAAGGTAAAACTTTCTCTCAAATAGAACTCGATAGAATTGTTATTCTCAAAAACTATAATTTATACTTAGAAATAAATTCTTACTTTTTTCGGGAAAAATAATAATATCTCAAAGTTGTTTATAACTTGTTATATTTTTAACCTTATTGATGCCATCTATTTATAGGGAGAAGAAGTGAAACCTTTAATGAATTAGTAGAAGTTTATTTAATAAAAAAAATTCCTAGTTGAACTAGGAGAGAGAGGGGCAACAACCCTAGTTAAACATATTAGAGTTTTTTTTCCCTTGTATTCAATATGAGGAGCTTTTAGACCTCTCTCGTATTGGGTCCAATTATAAGTGTTTGCTGAAATTTTAGCCCATCACTATATAATTCAATCCAACCAAATACATGTTATTCTATTTTCCAAAATAAATATCATAAATTAATTTAAATCATGGAAACTTTACCGTAAAAGAATCTATAAGAAAATATATTTAATTTTCTTTATTCAATGGATTCACAATGACCAATTAATTTAATCTCATTTTTTAACTTCACTTATTTAATTAATTAAATAAATAATTCAAAAAACTATAAACTAATTCTCAGGTCATTTTCAAACTTAGCAAGAAAACCACATTCATTTTCAAATGTTTCCCATTTCTTTAACTTAACCATTTATATTCGTTTTTGTTCATTTGATTCAACATGCAATTCATTTATGGTTTCAACGAGCTAGTGAAGAGACTGATTGGACATATGTGATTAGGGCTCAAATGATTTATAATTAAGTTCCAGCTTTTCACCGATTAATTATAAACTTATTTAGTCACGAATTCATTTCACTATAGTATCGTGACATGCCATTATGAAAGCTGCTTGACCAGTGCTCGTCTAATGACATTGTCTTTAGTGTGTTACACTCATAGGATATCATTAATCTCTTTGAGATAAATCTACTCTCCCAATATGATTCTATTTTATCTCATGGTAACCATTACATCTCCCTTCATAAAAAGTCAATTACTATCAAATAGTAATTAAGTCATTCATCTCAAAGATGAACAATCCGTGGTCACGTTTAATTTTGATCTATCATGTAATGCCAATTATAGGATATCATTTATACATGTCTTGGGCTATGACTTCCACTATTGTGAATGATGCTACATATTGCGGAAGTTGTATACCCAATGCACCAACTTTCGATTCTTTATCTATTTGAATTCAGACTTTTATTTATATCAAAGTATACGAGTAGTTCATCATCCATTCAAAATTAAGGTACGCCACACTTTGAATGTCACAAGTGAATAAATTCATAAACGAATTTAGGATCTATTTTGCTTGGGTTCAGTTCAATGTATTGTCAGTCCAGTCTTTTGGGAGTCATGCGCTCTAATGTCCAAGACATGACATCTCCCCAATTGGGCTTGATAAACGACATATTAGTCTTTCAATTGGTTTGCTCATTTTCAATTCGACTAAAGACATGTTTAGGTTTGTCTACTAATATAAGTTGTCTTTCCGTATTACGATCCAACCACGTTATATCACTTAATATTAGTTAAACATTAAACAACTAGTGAGCTAATATTTGCTTCTACTTTGCTTTACATGCAAAAACCACATGAGGACATCATACAAAGGATATTAATGTAATTCATGAATAATTTTATTAACCAATCTGTTTGGAAAAATTAGAAGTGTACAAACAAATATATTACACTTAGGGCACTAGATCTAATAGTTGGTATATCCACAATTAATTCCTAATTTGATGGCACGAAGACAAAGGATATGAAAATCGAGGAATTCGGAGTAAAGGTTATTAGTGCTGGTGGTTGTAGGCAAAGGTATAGTCCCAACGCTCGCCAAATTTGGTGAGAGCTAAGGAACAATGTTAGACATATAATAAATAAATTATTATTTATAAAATAAGACTAAAAATAAAGAAAAGTTTGAATATGGTTAAAATATTGTTTGTGAGATTTTTTAAATTATTGTTTTAATAAATAAATTTTATGTTAGAAAAAGAGAAAAATTTGTATTCATTTATTTATAATTTTGTATGTATGTTTATAAAATTTTATTGACTTTTATAAAAAAACTTTTAAATAATATTTTTATTTTTAAAATTCTTAAAATTTAAAATTAAGACTAAATTAATATAATGTATGAAATTGAGGATTAAATTTATTAAATTTTAAAGAATTTGAACCAGATAGAATTTATAAAATTAGAAGATTAAATTTATTATCATGTCAATGAGAAAATGGTTTAATGAACACAGTTGTTGATTATTAGATGAATGATGACCATATTAAATTTCGAAGGAGTTAGTGATTAAAATAAGAAGAATTTAAATTTAAGTGATAACCCAATAATTTTAATATTTAGGTAGTTTACCCAAAGAAAAAACTAGGAAGTCTGTGATATATTAATTTCCATGCAAACCCCTAGCTAAAAACAGAAGCTTCTTCCACTTCTTCTTCTCTCCCTGGCCCAATTTTTTGTCTCTCATCTCTCTTCTCTTTCTTTATGGGGTTTCCCGTCGGTTACATGGAAGTTTTCTTACCAAAACTCTTCGTTTATACTTTATCCTTTCTGGGTTTCATCCGAAATCTAATTGTTTCCCTTTCTGACTGCCTGGGACTCTCCGACTTCCTCGATACAGATGCGGTCTGGCCGGAAAATCCGACCCGAGCAACAACCGATAATCTGCCTGTATCCGCCCTGCTGATCCGGGAAATCCTCCCCGTTATAAAGTTTAAGGAGCTTGTCGTCATAGGGGATCCACCAGAGAGCTGTGCCGTTTGCTTGTACGAGTTCGAAGGAGGGGAAGATATCAGGTGGTTGAGGAACTGTAGGCACGTCTTCCACCGAGCGTGTTTGGACCGTTGGATGGACCATGATCAGAAAACATGTCCGCTTTGTAGGACATCATTCGTGCCTGATGAGTTGCAGGATGAGTTTAATCAGCGGCTCTGGGCTGCTTCTGGGGTCAATGATTTTTACAGTGACTACAGTTCGGTACCAGGATTGTAGATAGACTGATTAGGGGAAGAGTAGAAGGAAGGGTACTTGTTTTGTCTAATCCAATGGCTTTTGCTCATTGCATGGGAATTTGATGCGTAACAAATATAGAGTCGGGAAAAGAAATAGTTTTCCATAGTGCCACAATTATGTCTCTTTCTATTGTTTCTGAGATGGAGTAAATAGGTTGTTAAGTACTAATCATCATGTTTGGATTATTGGAATTTGTTTTAAGGCAGTAAGAAAAGGATTCTTTCTCTCACTTCATTTACAAAATCTTGAGCTTCTAGGTTCCCATGGGTGAAAGGCTCCTGTTTCAATTTCTTCTTTTTAAAGTTACGTATGATAATTCGGATTAAAATCAACTAAATAATTAACACATACTTAATTTCAATGATATGATGGCATATGTGGGTAATTTGGAACAATTTGTAGAGGTGAAATAGTTGGGACGATGAATGCTGAACTGCAGGATTTTTTATCTTCCTCTGCTGATCTGTGAAGAATAATTTGTGAAAGTTTAAGAAAAATAGATGCATAACTTTTTTTTACTGAACTTGGATTCTGTGCTTGACGCATCTTTTTCTCAGGCACTGTTTAAGTAGCTAAAGGCTGGTTTCTGTGCGATTAAACAGTGACATCAACAAAATGCAGTTGGTTTGTAGCATGGAATTTGAAATACTGATCGGTCCCCCACCTGAAAGGCCTGAAGCCATGTCTACGGACAGGGGCCCAAATCCAACAGGATTGATGAGTCCCTTTTCGGTTCAACTTTCAATGAGAGAAATGAAAATTGAAGGATCCCAAATGTATCTGCTATCTTTGTCTCACCTTTTCGGTCTTACTAAACTAAAGACACTCACTTGTCCTCACATTTAACAAATTTGAAGCTCCAGTCTCAATCTAAGAAACATGATTTAGCCCAAATCTCAATGGTTTACCTTTAATGTGACACAGCGATTTGCCAACAATTTAAAGCAGTGTATTTCAAAAAAAAAAATTGATATAAAAAAAATATAAATTAAAATTAGTTAATATTATGATATTTTAGCAAAAATATAAAAAAATTTTATTATAACTTATCGTTAATATTTTAATATATAATATTAATTTTAAATATTTCTAAGTAATTAAAATTAATTATTTATTAAATTTAATTAGAATATATAAATTATATTTAAATATTTAAATATAATAATTAAATATTTGTAATTAGATATTGACACAATTGTATTATTATAAAATTATTTTTATTTTTAATTAATGTTTTAACACATTTGTATTATTTTATTTTAAAATATATTTGAATATATAACTCATATTATATGTAAACATAACATAGAAAACATAAACCTAACAAATTAAAATATTACATATATTTGGATTGAAGTTTTAAAAAGGGATAATATTTATATATCAAATATAAATACTAAAAATTTTACAATAGCATTTACAATTTAAAGTGAATTCATTAAACTAGAAGCTATAACATCTCTTGTTAATTCTATTTCAAAACCACTTAAATTGTTTGATTCACCGTCATCATCACTATCGTCGTCATCGTCATCATTATCATCACTTTCTCGACCATGCGCATTTTCTGAATCAATATTATTCTCATATGCTGAGTTAATATCTTCGTATTCCATAAAATCTGCATCATTTCGACCGACATGTTTTCGGATAAAATTGTGTATCGTCATTGTAGCAACAACGATCATCGTTTGCTTTTCAAAACTATAACTTGGCATATCCCTTAAAATGGCCCATTTTTTTTTCAAAACACCAAAAGTTCGTTCAATCACACTACGTAATGATGAATGTGCATGATTGAATACCTCTTCTTTACCAAATATTGGTCTACCTCTACGGAAGTCAGGTAAATGATATCGCTGACCTCTATATGGTCCAAGATAACCTTTCATTTGAGGATATCCAGAATCAACAAGATAATATTTTCCTACAAGTCATAATATAACAAACAATTAATTCAAGAATTTTTTTTAATAAAAATTATCAATTAAAGAACTTATACTTTATTATTTAAAAAATCACATATAAATAAAATATCTAACCATTTGGAGGGTGCGGAAATTTGTATTTTGGATCTCGAATTGCATCAAGAAATATTCTCTTGTCATGTCTTGATCCTTCCCATCCACCATGACAAATGTGAAACACATATTAAAATCACATCTTGCCATAACATTTTGAGTCGGGATACCTTTTCTTCCAATATAGGGAATTTGTTCATTTGGTGGAAGAATAGCGGCAATGTGAGTACCATCAATTGCACCTATGCAATCCTGAACAAATAATCATATTAATCTCGTGCATATTTTTAGTCGACCAAATATATTAAAATATAATAATATAAAATTAAATTTTAACCTTAAAATGCGGCATATATCTAGAATTATTACGTATTTGTTCGGGTATTGAGCTAAAAAAAGGATCTTCGGGTGCAATTAGATCAGTGGCCATCCTTGAAACTTTCTCAAGCACAACTGCAAAGTGTCGACTTATTGTTGATTCAGACCTTTGAAATCTTTCTCGACATTGAGAAACTTTTGCACTGGTGCCCAATATTTATAAAAAAATTCCCAACATTTCAGTAGAAGATATGTTTCTTGAAGTTTGCAAGTTGTATCTTGTCTCCAAAACTCTCAGCAAACTTGTGAATACCATTTTAGACATCCTAAAATTAATCATACAACGTGATTTGTGACCGTCAAGGATCTCTTGGATCCATGTCTCACCTGACTATTTTGAATCCATGCATGGTTGCCTCAATATATACTTCTCGTAATATAATTGCACGGAAGAAGATGCAAAAACAAATAATCTGTTAAAACATTCCATGCGTTGTAAAATCTCTTTTTTTTCCCTTTCATCGTCACTTTCATCACCGATATAATCCTCAACTATACTCATCACCTGTGAATAAATTTTATATCCAAAATCACATATAAACAACTATTGATAAAACTAATTTAGTAAAAAATAAGTAGAATATAAATTCAATGAAGAAAGACCAAACATAAACAACTTTTAATAAAACTAGATTACACATAAATAAGTAGAACATAAAGTCAATATCCAAAAACCAAACATAAATAACTGTTGATAAAACTAGTTTAGCATTGTTGTTTAGTCACATAATAGATATCTTTGAACCCTAAAAGATCAAAAAATTTTCAACTACCCTCCATTTCCGTCTTAAGCCACAAAACTCTAATCTTGGGATTAATTGATAAAAACATAATTCGCTTGTCCTTATTGAGCAATAATCTAAGTGCGAAAAAGTATAGCGGACTAGCTTCTAGAACTTCTTCCGACATGCTGTCAAGCATTTTGACTGCTTATGGAATACCAAATGGATCCATAACAGGAGTCAAACTAGATGTGGCTTGACTCATACTGTCAGCTGCATTGCATAACTTTTCTATTTGACTGGACAATCTTGTAGCCCCTCCAATTTGCTTTGAGGATTTCTTTCTTCCAGTTTTAAAATGTGAACTTGACATCTCAGGGTTTTTTCTTTTTTGACTATTTCCATCAATTTGAACACCATTTGAAATGTGAACATCATTTGAAATGTGAACATCATTTAAAATGTGAACATCATTTCTCATATTTTCTTTTTCATTCTCTTCAGGTATTTCATTGTTAACATCCTCAAAAAAATCACTAGGGAGTGTACCAGAAGAAGGTGCCCATGCTTTATCACCTGTTGCAACTATCCCCATGAACATTTGGTCCAACTTCCCTTCGAATTCAGGATCAATGCCCGATGTTCTAAATTTTTTAGCTTCAGGCACAACCTACATATAAAATGATAGTTTAATAACAGTAATTATCAATAACATCATAAATAAGAAATAAAATAAAAAATATTTAGAATTATTAATGTACTTGGAGCTTACTCTCCCACCATTCATCCGATGCATCAACGGTTCTTTTTATAGGATTCCACCCTAAACCAGTATCTTCGCCTTTAAGTTTCTTCCAAGCTTTCCATTCTTTTTTAGGGCATCCCGCCTATTTTTAAGTTGTCTTTGTGAAAAACACTTGCCCGTTTCTTTCTCAAAGTTGGTCATTATTTTCAGCCATCCATCTCTTGTGAAATGAATACCAGGCCTATTGTCTTTCAATATCTCTTTAATACAAATACCACAAAATATTTCTGTCAATCTCTTATCCCACATTGCTTTTACTTTTTCATCACTAACTTCAACCGCCAAATTACTCATCTATTGTGTATACGAACAGATTCGTTTCAGCCAGTAAAGCAATCAAGAAAATAAAATATCACATAAGTATATATGTTTACATGTGTATCAAAATTTTAACTATATACATGAACAAATAACAGATAATAATGATAATAATGAAGTAATCGAAGAAATTGATTAACATGGTAAAATGATATAACCTTATCATTACCATCATTAAAAATAAAAAAATCACGAGAATTAAGGGCTAAAATTACTCTTGATGAACATTTATAAGCGCAAGTTTTAATTAATATTTATGTAATTAAAAATAGTCCCTTTAAGATGATTATTAATTATTATTATTACTACTTGACAAAATTTTACATTCTTTTACATTCTTTTCGTAATTTTACAAAGTTTTTAATTAATATTTATGTAATTAAAATAGTCCCTTTAATATGATTATTAATTATTATTATTACTCTTGACAAAATTTTACATTCTTTTACGTAATTTTACAAAGTTTTTAATTAATATTTATGTAATTAAAAATGGTCCCTTTAAGATGATTATTAATTATTATTATTGCTACTAACAAAATTTTACATTCTTTTACATTCTTTTCTGTAATTTTACAAAGTTTTTAATTAATATTTATGTAATTAAAAATAGCCCCTTTTTCTGTAAAGACGTTTTACGTTCTTTTATTCTCCCACGCCTCCTCTGCCATTCTCTTATTCTCTTCGATATTTTCTCTCCCCATCTGTTGCTTTCTTCTTCTTTTTCCCCCCCTTTCTTTTACCTAATTGCTTCCCAAATGTCTCTTCAGATTGCTTGCCCAAACCCTGGTTTGCTCTTTCCTCTTTTAACTTTCCAAGATTTTTCATGTGTATGTTAGTAGAATTTATTAATATATAGAAATAGAGAAGTGAAAACTGAAAAGAAAAGTTGGATTTATCTATTTATGGCTTGCTGCTCTGCTTTAATATCTGTTGCTTGGCTGCTTAGCATGTAATTGGACAATGAATAATCTTCCATGATCCCATGTATTATATATATTAGTGATAAACATGAGAATGCTTGCTAGTACTGCTAAACAAAAGGGAGATTGGCATGAATGTTAAATGTTTGGTAATGAAAAGAAAAAAGATGTAGGATATGTCTACTTAAGATATTTGTTTATTATCGTATTTAAACTTAAGATAGATTGTTGTTCTTTAGTTTTTGTGTTTTGGTTTAATAGAAGAATTGGTAATGGTCAAGTTCTAAAAGGAAAATATCTTTTTGTCTTTTTGCCTGTTTCTTATGGGATTATTTAAGTCTTAATGGTTGTTCATTTTCTGCTCTAACATATAAATTAATTAATGATAAATTGAATTTCTTAGTTTAATTCTATGTGTTATTCTGTTGTAAATTTGTAGGTTATTTGTGAGAAATACTAGTGGGAAGTCAAAATGCAGGCTTGTAATAGAGCTTGCAATTAGTACTCAATTTGTTTTCCAAATGTTTCTGAAAATTTTCCTTCTCCTTTAATTTATTCCCCTCTAAACTCTACCAGAATGAGCTGTTTTTTGCTGAAATAGAGTATATGCAGAAAAAGGTAAGTATTTTTTTTGTTGCTCTTCACATCGCTATTTAATCCAAAACTGATATTTTGTATTTTCACAATTCTTAGCTGCTGCTAGTTTTCACTCTCATGCCTAATATTTCTTATACTTCTCAACACTCAATATCTATTTCTCACTTATACTTCTTTTTTCTTTGCTCACTTATACACACTACACATCTAAACGTGTATGTATATAGGCTATATAAATCGACTTAGAGGCTTAACCTTACTGCCATACTTTTAGCAAGCTACCACCTTGCTTAGGTTCTTACCACATTGTTTCTATCCATGCATTGTCAATTTAAAACCATTTATAACTTTCCACCTAGCAAGCCAACTTATCAACTTTTCTTTATGATAAGTCGACCTTGAAGTGGATTTGACTTTTTAAACTTCCCCTCAAATCCAGCTTTTTCATTATATGTTTTTCTTTTAAGTTTGTGGAATATGTTTGTCTTCAGTGAATTTGTAAAAATTTCGGTTAATTAATATTTTGTCTTGCAATTGACTAGTTGAACGTTTTCATTCTTCAGTGAATTTGTAAAATATCGGTTAATTAATATTTCGTCTTTTAAGTTGGTGTCTCTTATTTGAGATAGTGTATAGATATTTTGAAAGTGTGAAAGGGTTAAAAACCAAACAACTCGTGAGCTGAATGAATATACATTGTAAATGTTCAAAGATTGAGACAAAGATAGGGGTTTGGACTTGGTGAGCATCATGTAAGAGCAGACGACAGAATCATCCCAACAAACGACACATGACAATGTTTTTTTTGTTAGGATGAATGCATGGATTACAACCCCCAAATAAGTAAAGCATGCCAAAATAAAGAAATGGTTAAAATTCGGTTTGGGTTTTGATTCTAGAAACCCTATGCTAACATCATTTGTTTTGTCCATTATCTTAGCAGCCAATACCATCTGTTTTATCATGCATAAAAGTTCAGGCAACAAAACCCATCCTATGAAAAAAAGATAAACTCACCGGTGGTGGAGAAGAGGAACAAAGCACCAGCAGAGGAACAAAGAACCAGCACCAGCAGAGGAACAAAGAACCAGCACCAGCAGAAGAACAAATAATCAGAACCAGTAGAGGATCAATGAAGCAACAGAGGAACAAAGAAGCAACGATGAGAGAAGAGATGAGAACAAAGAACCAGTTTGTGTGTAACAGGATAAAAAAGTAAAAGAGCAGGTTAGAAGCACTTTTTGGCCGGAAAAGCAGAAAATTTCTACTTTTTCATCTAGCCAAAAGTACTTCAGAAAAGTTAGTCTACTGGCCCCAAATGAACTTTGTTCTTCATTACTTTTCACCCAAAAGCACTTTTGGGTGTAAAAGTGCTTTTCAACTGGCCAGAAGAACTGGCCCTTAGCCTATCATGTCTCCAGCTAAATGAAGAAACGACCCAGTCTAAGCTGCAAACTGGTTTACTCTACTATTCAACTTTGACATACGTGAAAAGTTGAAAATAAAAGTATTCGATCGAATCAAGTGAAAAGTTTTGAGTTAATTGAGTTGATAAGTTTTATTTTATTATCCTAACTCAATTTGAATTTTTTTTCAATTCGAGTCGAGTCGAATCGAGTAAAATTATTCGAGTTAAAAATTAAACATGTCAAATTAAAATTTTGTTACAAGATAACTAATTTCATATTAGAGTACATAAATTGAAAGTATATATATTATAAACTATTTCAAAGCAAAATAAGAGAAAAAAAAGCAAGTTATTTTAGTATAATAAACTTAAATTGTTAATTTATTTATTTAGGTCCCAAAATTATTGTTTTAGATTTTAAAAAAAAACTAGTTTATTTATATATTCTTTAGATTTTTTAGATTTCTTAATTTTTAATTCTTATTAAAAATAAATTCTGGAATTTTATAAATATTTTGAGTTTTAAAAATTATTTTGATTTTTTTAATTTTAGTTGTGAGAGAGACCAATTTGCTCATTTTAAAAATTAATAGGGATCAAAAGGGTATTTACACCTATATGTTATTTGAGTTATTCTAATTATTCGAGTTACTTGAATTGTAAAATTCAACTTCACTCAAACTTGAAACTCAAATTACTTATTTGAGTTAACTCGAAAAACCGAATTACTCGATTTGATTAACTCAAAATTCGAAGAAAAAAATTATTATTTTTAAGTCAAATTGAATTTTCCTCACCCCTAATCAGATCCGAATTTAAGGCAGTGACCCCGTCCCCTGTAAAATTTGAAAATTTTATTTAAAGCTCCTTGAAGTTTTAAATTTTTTTATTTTGATATTATAATTAGTGTTTTAAAAAAGAAAACATTTTTGTCCCCCCAAAGTTTTTCAAAGTTTTTTGTAATTGGATTTTATTTTGTAAACTTTGTCATTTTTAATAATAAATTTAGTAACATTTTTAGTTTAATTTGGTAAACTAATACAAAGTAGTACCTTAATATTAATTTGGTAAAAATAAAGTTTAGTAATTGCAATATCTAAGTATAAACGGTATTTAAATATAAATAACGTAGAAAATAAAGTTAAATAATCATAATATCTAATACAAATTGAGCATTTAATTTATTTTGCTTTCTCTAAATTTAAGTAATCAAGATTATCTCAAATTTAAAAATATTTAAAAGTAGGCACAACCCGTAGGGTTGGACCTAGTTTGAGCATATATATCTCGCCTCCCTTATCAGCAATTCTGGCTTACCTCTGACCCTAGTAAACTAGGTGCTAGTAGTGACATGCATCGTTTGACTTCGTCAAGCCTTTATTGGCAGAAAATCCCTTCCTCAAATCACAATAATAAAGCAACAATTCATTAAAAAACAAACAACAATGAAAACCCAACTTATTTAATTTTCAAACAACACTTCTTACACAATAATTTCAACTTCACTTTCATCTCGCAACAAATGGTGGGATCATTGAAAATTGTTGAAATGGTGGAATTTGTGAAGAAATCATTCAAGGTGAGGACTACTCTTGTAAATATCCTCTTAGGTATAACAAAGATCATTGTGAGTATCTTGAAGATATTTTGTTTCCTTAAGGTTGAATGCTTGGCTGAAAGCAAAGTATGTGAATGCCTTTTGGATTGAAAAGAAAGTGTTGATTGTTTACTCCTAGGAAAAAAAATAGAACAGGTTCAATTGTCTCCTCTCTTTCCTTATTTTTTTTTCTCATTTGATTATCCTTTTTTTCATATTTTTTCTTTTGTTTTACTTATCTTAAATAGAAAGTCTCTACTTTCGTATGTGCTCTTACATGTTACAAAATCCAAATCCTTGCACATACCTCTGTGGATTCAAGTATGTTTGAATTCCTCATTAGGGAAGCAAGTAATAGGAGTACAAATGTATGATTCATCTCTCCCTATCTAGAATTGAAGTTCAATTTAGCTTTGTTGATACATGATATCAATGAAAGTGTCGAGGGAGGGGAGGGGTGTTGAAGGAGATTGATTCACCAATTCTAGGGTTGAGAGCAAGTCAAGTAGAGGGGTGAGGGTCTAATTGGATCCAAATTGTAGTAGGGATATAACAATACTCCCCCTAATTGAGAGGTAGGTTATAAAGTGACTGTACCTCAAGACCATTAGTAGGTCGCCCTCATGGGTAGTGGTTGTTGCAAATAAAGTAATAGGTGGTAAGTTGTAAAGAACCTACCCAAACATTTCATTTTGTATTTTAATGAAGGCTATAGTTATTAGCCCGATGACTTGGGAATATTCAGTGCCTTACGAGGCTATTAAAATTCATGTATAACCTTTTTAATAATGTGTTGGCGGATGGTACTCCATTTATTTTTTACTTGTATAAATTTTTGCTTAGTGATTTAGCGGGTGGTATGCCCATTGGCTTGATAATTTGAAAATGTATAACGTATACTTGAGTGGTGCAATTGTCATGTAAAGGATCCAGATTTATACAATAGAGATTGTCGTGTGTATATTGTGGATGCAGTTATTAGAAATGTAAAATAGAAGAGGTTTAATCCATCCATTGGCAATATAAAATGCAAGATGTGCGACTCGGTCGCTGGTAATATACAAACCGTAAGAAAATGCATACTATCCGTTGGCGTAAGAAATGTGTAATGTCCATTGGCGATATAAAACATAAGCGGTGCAAAAATCATTCATTGATGATATAAAGTGCAAGAAGTGCAGATCGTTTATTGACGATATAAAATGGAAGAAGTGTAAACCATTCATTAGTGATATAAAGCAATGTGTATTGTTCGTTAGAATAAGGACATAAGAAATGTGGACTATCCGTTTGAAATGCATACTCATTGGTAATATAAAACGTAAGAAATGTGCACTATCCATTATGTAAGAAATGCATAATGTTCGCTAAAATGTGAGCAAGAGGATTGTTCATTGTTATAAATAATGGTAACAAATGTAGCTTTTGGCCTTAGTTTTTGACAAGTATTATTGAATAGGTGTTTATGAGATGATAAAAATGGTGGTGCTGCTTCCGCTCGAGGCGAAAGGCTTACAATAGATCTTGCTCCTAGACGCATGAGAGAGAGGTTTATGGGAAAAAATCATACGTCGATCACATTATCGTCAGCTCTTGCAGCCCAGAATTACCTAGAGATTAAGATCTTCCCAAGTCGAATCAAAACCATTGACCAAGTCTACTTGACTTCAATTTACGTGGTGAAAGTAGAGTTACAAATATAACATGTAGAATTTATAAATATGACATAAAAATAAATAGTGAGATGACTGTCTGCAAGAGTCCTTTTCTAAAAATATACATTATAAAAGTATACATATATGAAAGGGGTATAACCATCCGCTGGAACCCCTCTCGAGTTCCCTTAAAAATGATAATATATAATGTATATGAATAAGATAGAAAGAATTACCACTTACCAGCCTTACCAGTCTTGTTCAGGTATCACCATTTTTCCATTTCCCAAGAACAAAACCCAAGCACAAATGCCAAAGTTAAAGAAAGAGAATAAAATTTATCCATAAATGAAAAAAGTTATGACAATCTATAAGGACAAACTTGAAAACATCAATCCAAGGTTTATTCAGATTTCTATGAACTTTTCATCAATTTGCTGAAGTAATTTAAAATTAATAAGGATCACAACAAAAGTAATATTAATCAATTGCAATGATAGAATTGAACCCTTCTTTTGCATATTTGCAAAAGTTTCATTAAGATTAACCTAACACTTGAACATAAATATTTTACCACCGTATTTATTATTCCCGATGCATTTGAATTCATGAAAATACTTAAAATAACTATTACCAAACCCATATTTTAATTGATTTATACCATCACCCTCAAGGATGGCATCAAGTAAAACATTTTCCACTAACTCTTTTATATAGAAAAATATAAGTTTCAACTAATTTCATTTAATATAAAACTAATATTATAATTAGTAACTTATGTCATGAGACTAGAATTTTAGTCTCGCAATCCCTGTGACCATAGACGATTTCTTCGCTTTAAATGCTCCTAAGTCAACCTAGCTCTCAAAAAGTGAGATTTCACACTGGGAATTCTCCAAGGCATCGAAAATAAAGCAGAAGCAACTTAAAGGAAAAGAATGAACGAGAGAATATAATAGCCACAAGAAAGCAAAATCACATCAAATGTTTGAGTAAATGCTTTAAAAGTATTGTAGTAGGCCAACTTTCCCGAGCCCAAAATCACAAAGAAATAAAAACCAAAAAATAATTAAATGTCCCAAAATGTCCAGTTACAAACCAAAAATTAAAAACCCAAAATTAAGCCTAGCCCAGACCTAACCATTAGCCCAAATACCCGCAGCCCAAAACAAAAATAGAAACCCTAGGCAGCAAACTAACAGCCCCGCCGCTCTCTATGCACACAGAAGCCCGACTCCTCCTCCCACGAGCCATTCGCCACGCACGTAGCGCCATCACGAGCCTCCAGCTGGCCTCGTACGGCCTCCCACCCGTATACCTGCAAGAAGGACATAGCAAACGCAACAAAAAAAAAAACAAAAAACAGCAATGAATAAAAGAAAAATAGATATTTTTCGTTGTAGTTTTTTGTTTTATCTTCAGCTATAAGCCATTAAATCAGGATGGGTAAAAGGGAGATAGGCACGCATATTGTAAAAAAAACCTCAGATACAGAGAATACAAAGATTGTAAAAAAAAAATCAATACAACAAAGGTTTTCTTTTTTTTCCTTTTGGCGATTCTGTTTTTTTTTATTGTTCTTCTTTCTTTTGTTTTTTTGTTGTTGTTATTAATACATATATAAGCACATATATATATATATAAAATAAAAGAGATCGGGGAGGGAGAGTTGCCTTGGGGCTGATCCTGGCTCTCTCCGTCGGCATCGGAGTAGGGGCTGGGATCGGAGACGCTCAGATGCTCCCAAAGCGCAGAACGACGCTGAGAGAGAGTTTTTCTCTCTTTTCTTTAATTTTTTTCTTTTAGGTTAGGAAAATGTTTAATAACTTAGGGTTTTATTTTTTTAAACCACAAAGGAAACAACGCCGTTTAATGGCCTGCACCCCGCCCGATGACCCGATCCAACCGCAGCTAGATCCTCGCGTTTTGGTAGGGGGAGGGATATTTGCGCATCAAGTCTTTCTGCTTTTGTATCGTAGTTCAATCTAGTTTTTTTTACTTTAATTTTGGTCATACAATTTTCTGCTGATTGCAATTCGATCCCTATTGGAACGCGGCGTTTTGGGAGAGCAGGGATTAATTTCCCTTTTGACCCCTCACTGTTTTGCGCGTGTTCAATGGGGTTCGCATCTTTGTATTCATTTCGAATTGGCCCTCAAATTTCCATTTTGATTTCAAAATCAGTCCTTCGGTTATTTTGTACTGTTATTATTATTATTATTTTAAATTATGTTTTAATTTCAGCTTGGTCTTTAAGAACATAATTTTAAAATCGCACTAGTACTTATTTTAATATATTTATTTACGGCCTAATTTAATACTTAGTTTGACATTATTTTTTTTAACCTATTATTAATATAATTTTAAGATGTAGTATGTTGCTATTTTTTTAAAATCATCATTAACTTGTTTTAAATTTATCATGCATTATTTTTTAGTTCATTATATACTATTATTTTCAAACTTAACATGTTATTATCTCGATTCGTTATTTATTAATAAATATATTTCTATAAGAATTTGATATAATTGATATATATTTTAATGTTTTGTTTTAGGTTACATCTTAAAGTTCATTTTTGCATATCTATAAGCTAAATGTTTGTATAATAATTTTCCTTTTTAAATACTATTATTCAATGTTGTTATTTTTCACCTTAAGTCTATTTGGATGCCATGTCTATAGTTTATGGTAAATTTTATATAGAATATATTAATTATATTGTTTTTGTCTTAGTGTACCTTTCAAAATAGATGATTGGTTTATTTAGATTTGAGTTTTGATATTGTTATTTGTATAATGTGATTAAAATCATTGTTGCTATTCTTATTTACATTTATCTATTGCTCATTCAACTATCTTGTATATCATATTTCAACATTCAATCATATTACATTTGTTTTAAAATGGTGTTTCATTGAAACATTCAAATTATTTTATTTTCATAAACCTTCAAAATGCTCGGTATCCAAAGTTCTCGAGAGGATTGTGCCCTAACTTACTAGGCTTCAATTCTCCTTTTTGATTTTAAATAGCCGAATACCCCTTTTTCAATTTGAACATAGAAATTCCAAAATAAAAACTCATTCTCGGGAATTTGATGCGTTGTGTCCTAACGTATTGGATATGACATATTATTCTCGAGACGAGGATTTCTCTAACAAATAAAAATAAAGGCAATATTTGATATTTAGGAATTTTGTGAAATCGAACCCTAACTTACTGGGTTTTGATTTTTTTCATTTGACCCAAGTCGGATATCCTTCTCAAATGCATAGGTTTTAAAAGTCAAGAGATAAATTTAATTTTGAGGATTTAAAATGTCGCACTCTAACTTACTGAGTGTGACGATTTATTTCTTTGAAATAAGTGAATCTCATCGTCCAATTCATTTTACTCAAGTTTTCTTTTTAAAGGATCGTATTTTAAAATCTTTTCAAAATTTTGACATTAAGACATTAAACAATCAATTCGGTACCAATTTTGGGTGTCACGAGGGTGCTAACCTTCTTCGTGCGTAACCGACTCCCAAACCTGTTTTCTCAAAATTCGTAGACCCAAAATTATTTTCAAGGAGATCCGATCACACCTCAATAAAAAATTGGTGGCGACTCCCCATTTCCATTTTTAAAATCGATACCCATTATTCAAATTCCAAAAAAAATGGTTTCGACAAGTATATTCAGTAAATTTGATAGGAATACAATAGGATACTATGGGATGTAATGGGGTTTAATGGGATGATTACAAAAAGGGGAAGATCCCAAATCCAACGATACAAATTTACTTTAAATCAACGATTGAGATTAACCAATCTACAATTTGAGATAATTAAGGGATTTACACGATCCCCTAAGATTAAAAATCAAATCTTCTAAGATTACAAATATTCTAATATTAGTTTCCATATTTTCAATGGCAACCCTAGTTTTCCTTAAGTGGTTCACTGAGCCACCAAGGCTACAAGTAAATGAGCTTCTCCACGTATTCTATGATCTGGGCCAGTTCAAATGGGCTAAATAAACGTCATTTAATTAGTTGACCTCCATGGGAAGCTCTTTGTGCATTACTCACAGGCTTTGATCCGTAGGCCGTGACATTCTTCCCCACTCATTCTCGTAATGCCCTCATTCTATCCTAAGAATGATATTGGTTTGTCTCGTCTTTGAACTATTCGATGCCTTGGTCGATTCCTAACTAGACTCTCTATTGGTTAGTTCTGCCCCTCGGAATATTTGTCTCGGCTTATGTCTTCGTCGTCACCTAACTTGAACCGTTTCTTTCATTGGTACATATCGTTTGCAAGAGCACACAACTCTTTCTTGCACCCTATTGTGACTTGCCTCAATCTAGAACCCTTTGATTCGCACAAAAATGCTTAAGTATGCTCACATTAAAAATTGGGTTAACCTTAAGTTGTCCCCAACTCTAATTTGTAGGCCCCTCAGTTTATCCGCTTCAGAAAAGGGCCCTTGTGTCCTTGCCAAGCTAATGTTAAGTCAAAATGTAAAACATTAGATAAGTGTTTAAGATGTACCTCGCTCGTCACATTTACTCATTTTGACTGCCAGTTTGCATCACCACTTTTCCCCTAAATTTTGATGCATAACCCACATTTCTCATAGGTAGTAGCCCCACTAATAGTTTAACAGGCTTCATATCGATTTTCACACCTCTGGCATTTTTAAAAGGGGTCTTCGTAGCACTCTGATCTACCAAGTTGGAGTTTTTACCACAATGAACATCCTCAACTAATTGGATTACTGACAATACATTGGTTACTTTTTTCTCATCATGACTCACCGACACCACGCATTATCGTTGACGAGTATCCAAATACATTTGTAATCGACAAAAGGAATCAAAAGAGCATTAATTCGGTAAAAGAAATCCAAACCAAGAATAAAGTCATAATCATCTAAATGAATTACCTCGAAACTTTCCTTACTTTTCCACTCGCCGATTTGTAGCTCAACTCTTTCTACTACTCTCACTATTGGAACCTCTTTGAAATTAACCATCCTGATCCTCTTAGTCGATTTGCTAACTGAGAGACCATGTTTACCAATGGATTTCTCCAATATAAATAAGACAGATGCCTTTGTATCAATAAGAGCACTTCTTCAACTTGCGATGTGGATGTCCATAAACATCAATCCTCTCTAATTACGACCCTTCTTCACTTTAGCATAATAGAGTATCATTGATCCAAGCTTCAATAGCCTGTCCTTATCGAGCTCCATTTCCTCTTTTTCGTTGGTTGTGGCGGACTTGTATCACTATGGGCAGTCTCAGACTCTATGCGAACCACAACATAAAAAACATTATACCTTGTTCTTCTTTTCTTAAGAGTTGTTATTGAGTTTCCACTTTCCATTCTATGGTTTCCCATTGCCACCAGTACCGTTGCTATACTCAACGTGTCCTTTATCTCTCCCATCATTGCCTTTCTCCTTAGGCTTAGGAAACTCGAAGTCGTCTTTTCTCGAAACAAGCTCGATTAAAGACTCTGCTATGACCATAGTTTTCGACAATTCTTGGACCCCTCAACGTTCCAATTCTAGTTTAACCCATGGCTTCAACCTATCTATGAAATAGGAGAATATTTTTTTCTCACTCAAATCCGTTATTTGGAGCATCAGTTTATTGAAATCATTCACAATCTCTCTAATTCTGCCTTGTCGTGAGAACCAACACAACTTATCTCGAGCCTCATTCTTGGCATATTGGGAATAAAAATGATTCTTGAATTCTTTTTGGAACTCTTTCTAAGTCTCAATTGTGGCCTGGCCACGCCTTTCATCTATGGACTTTCGCTACCACCTTAAAAGAGAAAAATCAATAAAATATCTAGTAGTAGTATTTAGCTTAGCATCATCATCTTTGATGTCCATGACACGAGAGTATTGCTCCATCTCCCATAAGAAGTTGTCCATTTCCCTTTTGGACCTTTCTCCCCTCAAACTTCTTCGATTTGGGACATCTAACTCGCGATTTAGTGTTGCATCTATCACCCCTTTGCCTACAATGGCTCTGTACACAACGAGCTCTCCCTCAAGCTCATCAATTTTTGTGTTCAAAGCCTTCATTATGGTATTAGTTTCCTCATTCAAAGCCATCACCATGGCCTCGATAGCATTGTCCCTCATTGTTAGCTTATCCACAGTGGAATTGAGCACCCCTTTCATCGCTTCCACATTGGAACCGAGAGATTGACCACTCGACTTTCCAAAGCCGATAGCATATCCCTCAATTAGCTAGATGTCTTGGCACTCTCACGGGTCCCCATTGGCTCAATCTACTTGCCTATTCCTTTCGTAATCTCGATCAATGCCTGTAAACCTTAGCTCGTATGCCAACTTTTACAGGCTAGAGCTTTAATCTCGC
The DNA here is from genome assembly GCF_025698545.1 of Gossypium raimondii. NCBI lineage: Eukaryota > Viridiplantae > Streptophyta > Magnoliopsida > Malvales > Malvaceae > Gossypium > Gossypium raimondii. Next base: position 30,400,567 of record NC_068571.1, on the reverse strand, counting down.
AATCTGTGCGACCTTAGGCGATTTCTTCACTTCAAATGCGCCTAAGTCAACCTAGCTTAGAGGTGCTCATAGGCCGGGCCGGGTTCGGGCCGGGATCAAAAAATTTTTAGCCCGCTTCCTAGGGTCGGGCCGGCCCAAAATATGGGCCTGAGATTTTGTCCAGGCCTGGCCCGGGGAATAAATATGAAGCCCGGGCCCGATCGGCCCTGCCCGTTTTTGTTTCAATTTCTCATAAAAAGGAAACAGAGCCTTTGCTTTTCTTATGCAAAAAGAAATAGGGTTTGTAGGAATAAGTGCTTTTGTAGGAGGAAGTTTATAAAGTAAAGCAATGAAAAATATTAATTATGCCTCCAAACCTTTGGTTTAAACTTTAAGCAAAACAAAAACAAATCATATTACTATAGTTTAATAGTTTTGGATGAAATATGATAAAAATAATTAACTTCATATAACCCAATAACCCAATAAAATATGTGGCTATATGCTATGTTGCAAATTAGTATATGTCGATATGTAAGGCATTGTTTTCAAGCTAACAACATTACCAGCAAAAAAGGCATTAGTTGTTCATTAGTTGATAATACTGCATACTTTCATGCCTATAGGCTACTTTCAGTGCAAAAATACAAATGGATTTTGTAGTCTTTCAAAAAATCAAAGGACCATAACCTATAAACCTTGAAACAAATCTGTAAACCCATATTCACATCATTGGCTAAGGCTTATATTTACAGTAAATATCAGAGAGAAAAAATAAAGAAAACTAACTAAATGTCTAATGAGAATTTAACCGAATAAACTAGGGTTAACACTGTTAATATACTTTTGAATTTTGAAATAAAGAAAACTAACCTCTGATTCTGGGAATGGGTGGAGCCGTGGAGGACCGGAGGTGGATCGGTGTCGGACCAGAGGTGGTTTGGTGCCAGAGGTGAAGGTTGAGGAAAAAGGGAGGAGGGCAGTCAGGCAAGGGGTTAGGGATTTGTGGAAGAAGGGAAATGGGAAATGGGGGAAATGGGTGGAGCCGTGGAGGACCGGAGGTGGATCAATGCCAGACTGGAGGTGGATCGGTGCCGGAGGTGAAGGTTGAGAAAAAAATGAAGGAGGGCAGTCGGGCACTAGGGATTTCTGGAAGAGGGGAAACGGGGAAATGGGAAAAATGGGGAAGAAATGTTTTAAAAAATAAAAATATATATTATTTTTGGGCCGGGCCCGGGCCAAAAAAATTTTGCTCGAGGCCCAGCCCGTTTTCTAAAGGGGCATTATTTTTTTGCCCAAGCCCATATTTCGGGCCTATATTTTTACCCGAACCCTCCCATATTTTGGGCGGGCCGAGCCGCCCGACCCATGAGCACCTCTAACCTAGCTCTTGAAAAATGAGAATTTACAATGAAAATTCTCTAAGGAACCGAAAATAAAACAAAATCAACTCAAAGACAGAGAAACAACGAGAAAACAAAATAGCCACAAGAAAGCAAAAGCACATTAAGTGTTTGAGTAAATGTTCTAAAAGTATATTCGCTAAATTTGAATGGAATACAATGGGATACTACGGGATGTAATGTGATATGATGGGATGATTACAAATGAGGGGAAATGTCTCTAGTTATAGTTAAGCTCTTCAGATCCTACAATACAATTTACTTTACATTGATGGTCGAGATTAAGCAATTTACAATTTGAGATTCTTAAGGGATTTACTTATCCCCTAAGATTACAAAATTAAATCTTCTGAGATTACAAATATTTTAAGATTAGGTTTTATATTTACCATGGCAACCCTAATTTTCAAGTGCTTCACCGAGCCACCAAGACTTCTAGCAAATGGGTTTCTCCACATGTTATACGAATCAGACCAATTCAAATGGGTCAAATGAATCTCATTTAATCAATTGACCTCCATGAGACACTCTTTATATATTAATCATGGACTTTAATACGCCACCGGTCACACAACTAATATTAATAAGCATAGATAGACATGTTAACTTTGCCTATCTTGCTGGGTGTTGCAATACAATTATTGATTCAATGAATATTAATTAAACTTTTGACTAAATATTAATGAACTTTTAAACCTATACCGACTAATTAAACCTATACCAACTAATTAAATTATGAATTTTGATGTTCCATTTATTATTATAAATTGGAAATTTTTAAAGCCTCCATTAATAATGATATATGCATTGCTCATCAGGCCAGACTGACTTGTTTAAGTCGGCATAAGAAGCCTATAAATAGGTTTAGTTTGTCTACTTAAATGCGTGAGTTAAGAAAAATAGTAAAGAAGCAATGAAAAGAGATTTAAAACTTTCTCAAAGCTTTGGTTTTATTGCTCCTTTAGGCATCCAAGTTAATCTAATTTTTTTCTTCAATTTAGTCCCTCCCTTGAGCTATTTTATACTTGCTGTTCCAATTGCTTTAACATAGTGAACTATGGGCAGGTACTAAACAGTAAACACCGACAATTTAACGTTTCTATGTACAAGCAATTTCAAGTTTGCAATAAATCAAATTATAAAAATATTGAAATTTTCAAAATACACACCAAGATAAACCCAAAACAAATAACTACAAATACTTTCATGCAAGCTACGATAATAGTTTATATAAAGATATTGATTCCTAATATAAAACCTATTTAAATATAATGAAATTTTATTACTAAAAAATTAATGAAATTGATTTTGATGAATAAAATTATAGAATAAAATCAACATCTAATTAATGCATAGTATATATCAACATTGGACACATCCACATATACCAATGGCTGATCGTTGCGCGTGTAATGGAACCACAAACATAAGAATTTGATGCATATCCAAAGCTTTAACGGTAAAGAAATCACCAAAAATCTATAAAGGATCGTTATTCGTGCATTCGATATCGCAAGCAAGAGAATTTTCATGTCAAAATCTCTATTCACGTCAAGCATTTGATGAGACTAGTAAATGAGTGAGATGATGTCAATGTCAAAATTTATTTCTATAATGCAATTAAGAGATAATGGACATGTCAGAATTTATTCTATGATGCAATTGTGGGAGTTAATCAATGACTTGGTTTTATAAGCCAAAATTAGAGATAAAGAAAGTCGAGCTATTTTGATGATTGACAATGTTGCAGACCGGATTCAACAATGGCAGCAATATGTGTTCCACTAGTTGCGATATGACGTGTATTTCCATTCCAGTTGTCTTCTTTGTTTTTAAAAATAAAGTAAGCAGCGTGAAGAAGCTTCATCTCAATCTCATATTTCAGTGTCCCCTGTTTTAAACAACAAACATTGATACAAAAGCACGGAAGGATAACCCTCTAACTCACAGTTTCAAACTCTCAATATATGCATGCCTCAAAATATACTAACGTTCCTCCTCCTCGAACCTACAAACCAATCCATTGTACCCCCACTATTTACCGATTACCGTCAAAATTAAAACTCATGCTTCTTCTCATATCACACTCATCCGTCGTTCATTCGATCCATGCAAATTCATTGTGGGGTGTGTTTCGCATTTATCAAAAAATTTGTAAACATTTAAGACAACAATCATCGAACAGTTGAAGAAGGGTCAAAACAAGCCTGAAGTCGTGACGAACAAGTAGGATTCGTCGGGACGACGCGATGAAAACCCCAGACAAATGAGGCACCGATGTTGTGATGAGAAGAACCGACACGTCATGACGTAACAATGTATTTTCCTATTTGGCAGTCGTATTTTAGACTTCAAGCAAGACTGCTTCTCCTAGTTGGACTCTGATTATCCAAGGGACATTTTAGTATGATTAGAACTCTAATCTAAGTTTATTTTTTGACAGGCCAATCAATAAAGACTTTTCTTGATGGCGAGAAGATGTAGTCACGTATGAGTTTTGGTGAGAGTTTCGTGGTAACTATAGAGAGAATTTTGTTCTCGAGTTAGGACTTTATTTTCAGGGTTTGAGATTGTACGCTTAGTACATTTAAGTTTATTTTCTCCATATTGTACTCGTTTATTTACTCATTTAGTGAAAACTCGATACCTCCTTTGCCTATGGTTTTACGCTTTTATAGGGTTTTTCACATAAAATATTTATGTTCGTTTTTCTCTCTATTTTCTTATTTTGTTATTTATATGGGTCGATCCCCAAAAAATTGGTATCAGAGCTAGGTTCAACTTCCATAGATCAACTTGTTTGGTGACACAACAACGAATTTGGATATCAAGAAATTTGGCAAGATCACAAATTTTAGTTTCTGGCAATTTTAGATAATTATAGGTAGTTTTTGTGGTTGAGCACAAGAGTGATGATTCGATGTTCTTCACATATAATCCGATTGAAGGTGGAGTCGTGTCAGATGTCAGACATGTGTCTGATTTAGAGAAGATCATCTCATCCCCTTTTGGTCTTTAGGACTCAAATGGTTCGTAAGATGATTGAGCTAAGGTTGGTCGCAGAGGATTACATTCAGGTAGGAGAGAGTTGATGTTTTCTCTCCTATTCATGTATTACTGGCCCTTGTTGCGTTATACAACTTTGATTTGAAGACTAGGAGCCTTACAGTTTACAAGTTCAAGCATTGCTTGAGTTTGTTTGGTATTCTGCAAAATTCAAGTTTGACTTGTGATGGGGCATGAAAAAGGAGGCGTGATAAATATGAGTTAAGGTGGAGATTTGTGGGGTGTGTCTCCCATTTATCGAAAAATTTGCAAACATTTAAGACAACAATCAATGAACAGCTTAAGAAGGGTCAAAATAGGCTTGTCGTGACAAACAGGTAGGGCTCGTCGGGACGACGCATTGGAAAACCTAGAAAAATGCGACATTGATGTTGTGACGAGGAGAACCGACACGTCATGACGTCACGACTTGTTCTCCTACTTAGTAGTCGCATTTTAGACTTCAAGCAGGATTGCTTCTCCTAGTTGGACTCTGATTATTTCAAAAATATTTTAGTATGGTTAGAACTTTAATCTAAGTCTATTTAAAGGGGTCATTGTATCCCTATTTTGATAGGCCAATCAGTAAGGGTTTTTCTTGAGAGCGACAAGATGTAGTCGCATATGAGTTTTGGTGAGAGCTTCGTGATAATTGTGGAGAAAATTTTGTTCCCGAGTTAGGACTTTGTTTTCAGAGTTTGGGATTGTACGTTTAGTACATTTAAGTTTATTTTCTCAATATTGTACTCTCGTTTGTTTACTCATTTAGTGAAAAATCGATACCTTATTTGCTCGTGATTTTTCCCACTTTGAGGATTTTCCATAAAAAATATTTATATTCATTTTTCTCTCTATTTTCTCATTTTGTTATTTATACGGGTCTATCCCCAACACCCACTTTACAAAATCTAACCACTTTAATTGCTGAAATATATTGCTTGTTACGGTGAAAGGTTAAGAACAAACACGGATCTTTGAAAATGATCTAAAAATCCAAGTAGAGAATATATATATATATATATATAAAAGGTGTTTTAATAGGGTTTATAGAACACCCAAATCCGGGTTTTTCATTGTTTTAAGAGGAGTGAGCGTGTTTTTGAAGAAAAAATGGAGTTTTGAAGAAATGGGTGGCCAAAATCTCCTAATTTGAGATAGTGGTAGAATAAAAAACATGGCAAAATCCCATGGGATTTTGGATGGTGTGGAGCGGAACAACATGGTTCCAAAAATGAGTTGTAATGGTAATCAGAGGCTTTAATAGAAACAAATGGCCGTTCCAATGTAAGGCATTATATATATATATATAATTAATGGTGAGTTTGGATGGACGATTGGGTGCGGTGCGTTTAGTTTACTTTTTGTCTCACGCTACAGTATCGTTACAGTATCTAATCTCACCGCCACCGCTATTTTTACACTAATACAAGTAAACGCACTGCCCATCAAAACTTACCTTAAGTTATAATGAAATTCCAGGATAACAATGGAACCTTTGTCGTTTCTATTGGATATAACGTTTTAGAAGCCGCTGATGAACGAGTATAAAAAAGATTTGATGGAAATATAAACAAAATGCACATACGATGATCAAACAATCATATATATTAATTTCAAACACCTGGGGAAAAAGGATAGTCAAAAGTTTTAGGTGAATATCATTAATAATAATAATAATTCAAAGTAAACTAATAAATGAATCAATCCAAATTAGAATAATTACGGTGGTTAGTAGTATTTGAATATTTATGTATGATTATCTACATAGAATCTTTAGGTTTAGTTGGAGCTTGGGCTGGAGGTGGAGGTGGAGAAAGAGGAGGGTTCTGGGGGTGTTCATCAGAAGGGAAATGTTGAGGAGGTGGTGGGCATCCAGGAGGATAGTAATCTGGACCTTGACCTGCAGGAGGATAGTAACCTGGAGGAGGTAGTGGATGCCCAGAGGCGGCGTAACCTGGGGGAGGTGATTGCTGTGGGTTGGCAGGGTAAGCAGGCATATATGGTGGTGGATATGCATAACCATAAGGCGGCTGTTGCTGATGCCATTGTCCTTGCTGTTGTGCAGGTGGATACTGCCCAGGTGGATATTGCCCAGGTGGATATTGCCCAGGTGGATACTGCCCAGGTGGATACTGCCCAGGTGGAAGTAGCGGTTGTTGTACAGGTGGAAGTTGCCCAGGTGGAAGCCCCAGTGGTTGTCTTACTGTTGGAGGCACTGCCTGATCAAACCGTGACATCTCTTGCACTGCAGGAACCATCATTACACCAGGAGCCCCCCATGGGATACTATGCCTGTGGTCTAGTTCAAGCTTGTGCTGAGTCTGCATTATTTTTATAATGTATAGTTAGATTTGAATTTTATTATAGGGTTTATCTGGCGGGCATGGACATTTTTTTATGTTCTCATTAGTGTTGAAAGCTATTTTACAAGCACTTGGTTAAATTTATTCCATACCTGCATACAAGCGCAGACTCTGAAAATCAAAACAAAACAAAACACAATCAAAACACAATTGATTAAATTTAGAACAAGGCATTTAAAAGAGTGCGTTTTGAATAAACGTCTTACGTGCAATAAACGAGATCAGAAATACAAGTAAGGAGCTCTGCGAGATCCTCAAGGTCCGAATTCCCAGTAAGACACGCTACCAGACGACATATGCATGCAATTTCTGCAAGAATGACCATAAATGCCTACATAACACGTTAACAAACATATATTAGAATACAAGGCCAAGAGCAAAAAAAAGCCAAGTAAATCTGATTATGGATAGATTACAATGAGGCAGTTGTCACATTTTGTGGTCTTTATATTGTACTCATCTTGAATAAGATAGCGAGTGGATTGAACTGAACTGGAGAAGCAACAGCTGACCTAAAATCAATGGAAATAGAACCAAACTCACTAATTAATATATATTGTTAAATCCCAAAGACAAGAAAGAATGAAAGAGATGGTAAAAGGGTTGCTGTAAATCTAAACCTCCATGCAGAGACAGAACGTTGGACATTTATTCTCCTGACACTTACCGCTGCACGGCATGTAACCCGCACAGCATTGGTACCTAAAATAGTAATTAAAATAGCAAGAGTGGGAGACAAAATTTAGTTGTAAATTCTTGTTTGGAGATGATATTAGAGGTATACATGTTGAAGGTGTTAAGCCCTTTATACCTTGACATTTCGTTGTGGAGTGCTCGCTTCCGCAGGGCAAATGAAATGCAATTGGGACTGCCGTTGAGGAAACATGGAGATGGAGTTATTACTTAATTATAGGGAGCTCAACCACGGGACCACTAAAATTCCAAATTACTGCTGTTTATGACATGGATTAATTTGGTTCTAATTTTGATTCAGTCATTAATTGCATGGCTCTATGTTTATTTTTAACCTTATTCTAAGCAAATTAATTATGTCCTATCTTGAAGTAAATAAATTCAAAAAAAAAAAATCATCACAAATGCTATTATATGATAAACAAGGTTAAAAGTTTATGAATAAATTGTTCTAAAAATGCTAAGCTCAATGCTTAGATTAGACTTGTCCATGGGCCGGGCTCGGAAAAATTTTTCGGCCCGCCTCCTAGGCCTGGGCCCGGCCCGAAATATGGGCCTAAAATTTTGCCCAGGCCCGGCCCGAGAAAAATATCATAAGCCCGAGCCCGGCCCAGCCCATTTTTAAAATAAACATTAAAAAATTATTTTAAAAATAAAAAAATTATTTAAAAGTATTTTAAAATTAAAAATTAAAAATTAAAAAATAAAAATAAAAATAAAAAATATATATTTATTATATTCGGGCGGGCAAACGAGCACAATATAAAAAAGTGGTGTCGAGGCCTGCCCGTTTTTAAACGGGCCTCGTTTTTTTGCCCAAGCCCATATTTCGGGCCTATATTTTTACCTGAACCCTCTTATATTTTGGGCGGGCCGTCGGGCCGGGCCGAGCCGCCCGGCCCATGGGCAGGTCTAGCTTAGATATATGATCAATACGTTATCAGAATTGAACGTAATCAAATCTCAAACTAATTGAAAAGAAGAGAATAGCACTTTAGGCCTTAAAAAACTCACCAGCACGATGCAAGTAGGCAGTCTGCTTATTCAAGGAAAAGAAAAATGCAATCAGATTTATCCAATAATAATAAAAGATCAACAAATTACTTCAAGAAATAAACTTTAAGGCAGCAACCGCACATATTAAAATGACCCAACTCTCGGATTTGACTTATTTGATTTAATAAGTTTGAGAGTATAATTTTCTTTTTATATATAAAATATAACCTTGAATGACACTATATTATATGTCCTCCCCTTTTATTCCTTGTTTCAAAAACAATCACATTGAAGCCGCCAGGACGGAGAATTCAAACGTTCATTTTCTCCTCCTTCTGGGGAAGGAACATAAAATGAATAGAAAGAAAAATTAAAAGAGTAAAAATGTTTACAGCCACAATCTGTTTTCATGGTATCCATGAGACTAGTCTGCCAGAGAGTCATATAGTTCTTACGGACTGCCAGCCTTTCAGCCCTCTCGCCGATCCCCATCCCCATTGTTTTCTAAAATCGATAAAGGGAATTAAAAAGAAAACAAAGAAACTACAATATACAAAAAGATTTAAATGGCTTTCCCGGCTGTGTTTTCGATCGTGTTATGTTTTTTTGCGGTTGCGGATATTAGTTGTGAATATCAATGACCGATCGAACCGGAACCGCAAAACAACGACCGGAACCTAATGTTACGGCCACTAATAAAATCCTTGTCTGATAGAAACAAAAAACCACCGGTAATGCAACAATGATGCCTATTCCCGAATGAAATATATAGGCATAAGAAATTAAGAGAGAGAGAAACTAAGGGATAAGAAAAGCACAACTGGCGCGAAGCTAGAGGGCAAAAGAAGGCCGTTTGAAACGGAATCATCCAACTTAAGAAATTCATACTGTTTTTCCTAATTCAGATACATTCTTTTATTTGTTTTATTTAGAACTTTATTTTTTGACACGAAATGTTAATTGTTATAGGAAAGTACATACAAATTTTTCTCTAGGTTGCCCTGCGTCTAACACCTAGCATTTCTTTTCTTCTTCTCCTCCTTTATATAAAGTAAATACAATGTGGTTTTCATCTTTTATTATACTCTCTAATTTAATTTAAAATAAATTTGTAATATAATTAGTTAGTTTAAATAGTTCATACTGTAATAATTTTAGTTAAAATGTTGAAGTGAATTTTTCTTTAAAAATTTTCATTTCAAATAAAAAAAATCTATATTATAACATGATAGGTCGTAAGGTTATTAAGCCATGCATGCATGCAGTAGAATAGCTGATTTTAAGGAAAAAATTCCATGTTACTATTTTAATTAAAATACTAAAAGTGTTAACTATTTAAAATAATTAATAACTAATAACATTATAAAAGTAGAGAAAATAAATTATGTTAAAATTAAATTAGATAGAATTAATCTTTAATTTAATGATAACAGAGAGATCAAACACTAATTTCACCAAGAAAGAAAAGGGAAAAGTAAGTAAAAAAATGGACAAATTGATAAAAGAGAAAAAGTAAACATAAAGTTTGTGTTATTATTTTTATTTATAAAATATTATATATTTATTATAAACTTAGAATTTTAACCCGTTAATAATTCATAATATTCATATCATAATCATTATATATATTTTAAATAATTTCATTATAGGTTCGATCATTTTATATTTTTAGATTATATTTAAATTGGTTTCCCATCTTAAATTTAGAAAAGAAAATTTAGAAAATTTTCTATTTATGTGTTTGTATTATATTTGCATAATAAGTTATAATGATTCAATTTATAGAAAATATTCATACGTTTGTTTTCGTGACTTTTAATATAAAATTTTACATGTTAATAATTTTATATAGATTTTTAATATAAACGTTTGCATAATAACTTATCATGATCAATCTTTCTCTATGATACGTTAGTGTAACAACTTGATTTTTAGTGGTATCAAAAATTGAGATTCGTGGATCTCATTTCTATAAATCGAGTCTATAAATATTAAATAAAGATATTTACAGAGTTAGTGTATAGGTGAATTGAATTTTGAGATTTAGCGAAATTATAGTTAATTAAGACTCAATGACTAAATTGTAAAAGTTTAATCGCTATATATTTTAATTAGGAAATGACTTGGGGACTTAAATTGTAATTAGTCAAAGCTATAAAATGATAAGTTTAATCGCTATATATTTTTAATTAGGAAATGACTTGGGGACTTAAATTGTAATTAGTCAAAGCTATAAAATGATAATTAGACCCTTTATAAGTAGGAGATAGTGGGCGATAATGATGCTTGTTGATTAATTAAGTAAAGTAAGGTTAATTAAGATTAAACATAGTTAATTAAACTAATTAAAACTTAATCTAAGTATATATATGTAAAATAAGTGGAAGGAGAGATGAAATATCATCTTCTCCAACTGGCCAAGTAAAGAAACAAGAAAGGAGGATGTCATTTTTAAGGGTTCCAAGCTTTTGGGCTTTAATTCAAGTAAGTCCTTGAGCCTAACCATTTTTCTTTGGTTTTTATGGAAATTGAATCATGAGAGCTTGATCTAGCTAACCCATGTACTAATTTGTAAAACTGCTAAAGTTTTAGAAAGTTGTCATTGTTGATTTCTTGAAGAATTAGGTGTGAAATTGATAGAAATCAAGCTTAGATAAAGAAAACGACTAAATTGTAAAACTTAATTATTGATTTCATATATTAGGGACGAAATTAAATAAAATGCAAAACTTTTATGAAATTTGGGTAGGAAGAGAAAGTAGGACATCCTTAATGAATATATGTGAAATCGAATTTCAATCCGAAGCTCTAAATGCAAAGTTATGTTTGTCCTGAATTTAGGGACTAAATTGAATAAATTGTAAAATATGCTTAATATTGTATTTGATTGTGATTTGAATGAAAATTGATGGTATTAACCGAACAACTGGTTAAAGGGGTTGTTCGGTTTTGGAAAAGAAAAGAAGAACACAAGTGCACACGGTTTTAAAAGAAAAGTAGAAAGTAGCCTCTGATCATTTACCAATTGTCAAAGCCGTTGCAGGATCGAAACAGAGGGGGAAGAACTTTCAGTCACAAACTAAAGAAGAGAAAGAATCCCAAGATTAGGGTGATAGGTTCGGCCGAAAGAATCAATGGTCAAGAAAAGGTGATCAGGCAGTTGGCCGAAACTAGAGAAGAATAGAGAAGAGAGGGGTTTCGGTAGAGATTGATACAAAAGAGAAAGGAATGGCCAATTGCAAAAGTAAGAATAGCAAAAACTAAAAAGCAAAGATGCACGAGTGGTAAATTGCCAATTCGGCACTAAAGAGAAAAGGGAGAAAAAAAGTCCAAAACCAGTGACAAGAACTGGCCAAAATGAGGAAAGAAACCCCTCAGCCGAAATTCCTAAGCTCCCCTCTACCCATTCGGCACAAACACTCCCACACACCTCCACTTCCTTGATTCTCTCCACAAAACTCTCCTTAATCTTCTCCACAATTTGCTCCAACAATCTCTCCATGACCAATTCAAACTTCACCTTACAGAGTTCGAAACCACCACAAACTCCTGCCGCCTCATACTAGCAAAATAAATATCCTTTTTGCTTGCAATGGGATTCGAACCCAAACCCCCCTCAATTGCTCAACACGCCACTTACCTCCTTGCCACAAGCTCTTTTGTGTCACATTTTATCTTCAATTAATAAAAAGGTCTAAAGGCTAAAGTCTAGGTTCCTTTAAAAGAACAAAATAAATTGCAAGAGTCAAGACTTGAACCTAGGCTCCCTTGTAACCTTAATGACACCACAACCACTAGACCACATGCTTCCTTATGGCATTTTTTTAACATAAAAATTTAAAAGGCTAACATCCAAGCATCCAGGGTTTTATCCACTTAAAACCAAAATTTTTGCTAAATCCCAGGTTTGAACCTAAGACTTTTCCAACTCCTCTTAGGACCCTTAACCACTAAAGTAGACATACTTTTGTGTACAGTTTTCTAACCATTCCCTTGCTCAAGGCCCAATACTTCTAGGCCCAAATTCCAGGATGTTACAGGTTTAATTACCATTTTAACTCTTGGTTTAATAACTAAATAAGCCCTTTAGCAATTAAAATCTATGGCGATTAACTTTTGTCACTTATATGTTTTAGTCTTTATACTATAATTAACCATCCATTTAAAAAAAATCAGAATTGAAATTCAATATAACACTATGATAAACTCATAAATATGAATTAATAATATTTATGATCGATCATTGAAAAATGAGGTTTCAAAACCACCATTTTCAACACCACTTAAAAATGAGTTGTTATAATAGTATTGGTGTTTTGTCTCATATGAATGGTAAAATTTACCTATGACTTGACATTTAGTTGAAACAGTGATTTGTTGAACAATTGAGATGTTGTGATTATGTATGTGATTGAGTTCATGCTATGATATATTGAAATGTTGTGATAAATAGATGAATGAAATAAATTTTATATGATAATGTGATTCCATTATTGAATAATATAAGGAAGTATGATAATGAAATGCAAATTATATGAAAATGCTATGTAATTAGGAAGTGATATGTGAACTTGTATATATTGAAATAATGGGTTCCCTATTAAACTATCTCGGATAGAGTTCGAATATTCATAGTTTGCATGTAAATTGTGAGTCATAAATGATAAATCATTCACTATCCAACTACATATGAAAACGTCTTTTACTCCTAAGATAAGTGGTAGATCCCTATCCTTCAAGCCAAGCCATTAAGATGAAAAATGGCTCTCATTTCCTTACTCCCATGACACATGGTAAGGGAAGTTATTAAGCAATAAAAAGCTCTCTTCTTTTACTCCAATGGCATGTGGTACAGCCTTATCCCTCAAAGGAAGCTATCAAGCTAAAAAATTACTTTCATTTCTACTACTCTCATGCCATGTGGTAGATTTCTATCCTTTAGAGAAAGCTATCAAGTAAAGAAAAAATGGCTTCCATGTCTTTTGCTCTCACATCACGTGGTAGAGCCCCCTATCTCATAATAAAAGTAATTAAGCCAAAAAATTGCTCTTATTTCCTTTTTTTCCACAACACTTGGTAAATCCATATCCCTTAACAGAAGTTATCGATCTAAGAAGTTACTTTCACTTCTTCTACTTCTATTCTTTCCCTATCTCTTAAGAGAAGTTATTGAGCTAAAAAAAAGGGCTCATTTTTTTTACTTATTTGCTACATGGTAGAGCCCTATCTTCAGGAGAAATTATCAAGCCAAAAAGTGGCTCTCAATTCTTTTGCTTTCATGCCATGTGGTAGATAGGATAAACTATCAAGCCAAAAATTGGCTGCCATTCATTTCAACCTCCATGAAAGATTAGGTCTTCATTAGGCCACTTATAACTTTCTTCAGACCTAAAAGAGGGCATATGTTACACTAACCCATAAAATAAGCATTAAAGCCCAAACAATAAGTGACCGAGATGACCCAAGCTCAATTACTACCCATCACAACATGGCACTTGACAGTTTAAGGATAAACATCACAACTTGATAAACATTTGAATCAAACATAAAATAGGACAATGATTAATTCCTTGGGCATAGTCTTGCTAAATAAAGATGCTCTAGCCAATAAATGTAGGGTCTTGAAATGTGATATTGACAAGTGAGTAAGTCTCAACCTATTAGGAGAAGACCAAGTACCTCTATGCAAGAAATTAATGAGTAACAAAAGGAATGAAGCTAAATCTCAACTACAAAGAAAAACGTATAACTGACTAATATGGATCATCTTTTACCACCTTTATTCTTTAATATTATAATTCCTTATAAAAATACCTATTGATTTAAGCATTAGATAGCGCCTTAAAGCATAAGCTCTGGAGCCCCAACAAATTTCTCGTGTGCTCCTAAGTCAATCTTAACCATCTTATAGCCTATCTATAGTCAAATCCAATTGCATCACCAAAAGGTGTAAACACATCCAATTAATTTTATACATTAATTATATTTTTATAAATTCATATAGGAGAGAGATCCACTTACACAAGTGCAAAACTAATTTTAACTATTGGATGAAAATAAATACAAGGTTGAGATTAAATTAACACGTTTTTTACATTAAAACCTTACCATGTTATCCCAATTTTCATGATAGAATTTTCATGATAGAATTAACTTTCCTTATCTCATTTCCATTCTAAAGTAAAATAATCATTTTTTTAAGAAAGAAACTTTAATACACTTTCATCTATCTGTTCTTTGTCCCCAACTTTCATTGACTACCCACAGCCTTTTGATCAATCAAAGTTCTTAATTCTTTGACAAATGAACCATATGTGCTTGGTAAGATTCCTTGGTGGTTGTTGTGTCAAACTTTTAGCACCCTTACCCAACCCAATCGTCGAGTCTGAGTATGGAGTGTCACAATTGAACCTGTTTGGTCTAATACTTAAATGGATACTTTACAGAAAACTTTACTACTTTATCTTAAATATTTCTTACAACAAAAATCTTAAGCCAAACATGATTTGACTACCTTGAAATTTTAAACTTTAAGAAACTACTTAATTACAATATATCTAACCCCGAGGCAAAACCTCTAAAGGTACACATTCCTATGTGCGCGACACTTTATTGACGATTTATCCTTGATCTAACATGGTCTGACTTGGTCCCTCCATAAGCTCTTTACTCATACAATGATTCCTGCAACATAAACCAAAATCCTATAAGTTCAAAAGAACTTAGTAAGTTTCTTTACTGCATTACTAAAAAATAGACCCCGTCTTACAGGGGTAGTAAGTAAAAGGAAACTAAACATGTTAACTCCCTAATAACTTTGGGACGATTTCACTTAATCTGGACTGGCAGTCTCCGATTCATTTTCTGAGCTTATCTATTGGTAGATAGATCATTAGGCGATCTTCCCCTGATTGATCCAATAGTTATTTGACTAGCTTTAGTGATTACACAGATGTCTCACAATAATTGCGGTCCCAATTCATTCTTCACATACATTCTTTCTTCCAACCATCCCTTGTTCTAGATATCCATCTACCCGTAAATTTTATGTTTGATCCTTAATTATAAGGTTTGAAGGTCGGTTACCACTATGGTTATTCTTTCTCACCATGTATTTATATAGTTGTCCTCCTAAACTTCTATCCTAAAGACCCTTTGATTTTGTCCCCCTTGGCGAACATTCCTAATTTGACTAGTCCTCGGCGGACTCTCTTTTCTTACTATAGTCCTGAAAGATTTTCTAATATCCCATCAATCAAGTTAACTAATGAGGAACCACACCACTCTAGTAGTCTAAGTCCCATTTCACCCTACACTTGGGTTGAATGGTTGTTTGGATTACTTCCTCGTAATCTGCCCTATTTGCAATACCTTACTTTTAAGGTGAAACATATCCATCTACGGAGGACCAATTTGGTCTACCGTATCCAGCCAGCTGTTATCTAAATGGCCATTCGAGTCCCTACGAGACTAACTTTAAGGCGAGCACTTTCGCAATAAATTCTCTTTAAAGAGATATAATCTTGACAAACATATATGTCACTCGGTTTATCCTTTTTAGTATCTCTTTCTGACAATGGGTTCTAACTAACCCCTATTTATCAATTAGTTTATCCGGAGTACATACGATTAAAATTCATTGTATAAACTACGGTTTCAATGATTCTTATATTAGGAGTGAATCTCCAGTTAACCTTCCAAGGTCTTCTTCTAACATGCAGAGTTTCTATGAGCACTTTTTGGCGGCTCTTAATAGTGGATCCTTACCCGTGATCCACGGATAAATCCTTTTCCATTTCCTACATACAAGTCATTATCGACACATTATACCCCTAAATGATTTTAGTTAGGTTAACACCATATGTCTTATCTGTTAGAGTATGCCCAAAGATCAATCATGAGATGGTTGTAATAACATAATTAATTTATCATGTTTATTAATATAAGAAAATACCATTATTATTTCAGTTTCTTTTCTGTGTGTATAAATAAATTGTTTTATAATAATGTCCTGAGAATAATATGATTATTCTTAAAAGATCCTTAGTCAAGTATTATTGTTGGATAGGACAACGATAATGCATTAAGACTAACATGCAGTTGATTGATGATAAAGAGTTGTCATTGATATGGAATGTCAGAATCGATGCATGAATATGTGTGTTAGAGAACAACATATTGGACTGACCCATTATGAGTATGTTTCTTGGATTATTATGTAATTGTCACGACATTACTCATAGTGATTAATATGTATATGATCCTCAGACTTGAGATCATCATAATCCCAACATCGTGAGTAGTATATCTTGATACAGTCAAACGTACACCGTAACTGGTTGTTCTATAAAGGCTGATGTTGGATATACCACAATCGATGTAGAGGGATATGGTTGGTCGATATAGAATAAGTCCCTCCTACATAATGGGAGTAATATCTTAGGCCACTTGATTAAGTGAGACTAGAAATGCATGGCCATGCTCAAATAAGTTGATATGAGATGTCATACTTATTTGTATATCGTAGTCTGCTTAAGATATCAAGGAACATGGAATGGACTATGCAAGTGTGACTATCCCATGACTTGTGTCCAATCCAGAGGTAAAGGACTTAAGGATTATTGCATAAAAGGTTAATCATAAAAAGGTTATGTCAAATCATGATCTCTTGTGACTTAGGTAGCAATGATGCATTGCTAGATGCCACTCATTGTTTGTAACATTGGAATCGTTCTAGTATTACTGCTAATGTTACAGGAACCTACAGGGTCACACCCTATAGTTGAAATGAACGGAATAAGCCATAGTTGGTATTGTTTTTGGGGGTCGCTTGAATTAAATTAATTATAGAATTAATTTAATTCGGTAATCAAATTTCCAACACATTATGTACAAGGTTGTTGTACGCATAATGAGGACATGAATTTGGTTAGCATATGAATTCAAATAAATATATGGTTTACCGAAATTATATTATAATTAATGTAATTATAATTTTCGGTTCAAAATATTATTATATTTATTTAATTCCTAAAAACCCTAAAAATAAAAGATTTACAAGGATCTCATTTTTCCTTTGCTTGAGTCTAGCAGCCGTCAAAGAAAAATCACTTTCAAAACTATTTTGGGGATTTCTTCCATTCGTAGTCAATTGGGTGGATCACGTAGAGGTCGGGATCACGATAGATTGCGGCTTGGTTCGACAGCAGATCAGACTACTCGTTGTTAAGGCGTTGCTATATACTCTGAATAAACATTAGGTAATTTCGCAACCTTTTCGCCCCGATTCGTTCCTCACACATGAATTCCTGGTTGGGATCGTCGAATTATTATTTTTCCGCTGCGTCATAGGGGTGCCGGCGATCCAACATTATCGGCCTCCTTGTTTATCATTTCGGTAGACTTTGTTTTTCCATTTCTTTGTCTTTTTTTTGACGAATTCCTCAAACTTGCCAACTAACTCACTTTTCAATGCTTACATTTTTCCTCATTTTCATTATCTTTCCATGATTACCACCCTGGTGGGTTACCTCGTTTTTATTATCCCGACAGACTATTCCATGTTTAATGTCCTGGCGGACTCTCTATGTTACCACAATCGAGCTATGACCTTACACATTATCCCCTATGTTTAATGTTATGGCGGACTACCCAATGTTTACTATCCTAGCGTACTCAATTGGTTGCCATAGTTTAGTTATGATGTTACACATTAAGCCTCTTTGAGGTGTTTCCCCGAAGGACCTTACCGCCATCGTGGTGTTGCCCCATAGAGCCTATTGATCACTATTGTGATGTTGCTCTATGAAACCTAGTAATCGTTGTCACGGTGTCGCTCTAGTGAGCCAGTCAATAGCATTTTATCTCACATCTGACCTTAATGCTTGAACACCACAGTGTCCCCTCGCAAGGCCCGGAGCTTCGCACATCATGGTTTGCACTCAGCAACACCAAATTGCGAAATTTAACGGAAACTCCATTTCCCTATCCATCCGCCCGTTCCTCCATTTCACCATTTCTAACATTGATGCTCGAATATTGCAATTCCCCTCTGCAAGGCCTGAAGCTTCTTACATCACGATTTGCACCCATCAGTCCCGGATTATGGTATACAGGAACATCATTTCTTAAATCCTAACTTCATCTAACCTGTCAATAATTTCCCCTCCGTACCCCACCATTATAATCATACAATACATGCATTTAATTTACATACTATCATGGAGTACGCTATCTTTTAGATATGGAATCAAAACTATTTCATGCTTATTGAACTATATTGGTGGATACCCCATATACCTAAACAATCTATATATGCTTAGCATTCACAATCAGCAGAAATCATACATCATTGTAGAACTCAACACAAAATCATGCCAGCCCCACAACATCCTAAGAATGGAGTACAAAAACTCACCTGATGCTTCTTCATCTCCAAAACTAGCTTTTTCGAATGCCAGAGCTTCCATCCTCTTGGTAGCTAAGCATTTTAACCAAAATCATTAGTTAAACCTAGTATTCCAACTCAAACTCAGTTTCTAGAAACATGCAGATCCCTTCAAAGATTTTGGAAATTTCTACTTTTATTTATTAAATTTACAAACACTGAAGGACTTAAAACCTTACCAGCTCACTAGATTCTTTATTTTTTTTACTCAAACCTCACAATTACTTCTTCATGAAGAGCTTCGCGTAACTATCCCTTCTTCGAATAAACCAAGAAGAAGATAAAGAAAGGAAGAAAACTAAACAGAATTTAGAAGAATCCACCCCGAGAATTCTTTTATCAGTTTTTATGGTCCTTCACTCATGATTATCAACCCTATAAAAATCATCCATTAATAATCATTTTGTCTCCCACTAATGAACCAATTGGTTCTCATCCAACCGATCCAGAATTGGATCTCAACTATGTCTAGATCGATAATTAAATTTTTCCTATTTTTTAGTAAAGCCCGCCAACTTATGGCTTCTTTCATTTTAACCCCCTAATTATTCCTTAATTTACGAACTTCAAGAAAATTGAGTGTGATAGAACTTGACCAGCCTCTATTGATATATGATTTCATCCCCAATGGAACCTTATCTGATCAACTCCATTGTATCTTTCTAGAAGATATTGTCTTCTATCTATGCCAACTTCGCATTACTCACCAATCTTCTTAAGGCCTTGCTTATCTCCAATCTGCAACAATGTTGCCCATTTACCACTAAAATGTGAAGTCAAGTAACATTTCACTTTATGAAAAATCAAGCTACTAAAGAGATTTTTGAGTTGTAAATGTGAAGGATTCTCAAAGCTATGATTTTTGCTTGTCTAATTGGTATTGCCCTAATTAATTGTTAAAAGTAAAATGATGTCATCCCAAATATTTAGCCAATTTTATATCTCATATTTATAGTCTTCATGATTAATGTTAAGGGTTCTTTTGGTAAGGTGAGGACATGTTACAATTCAACAAAATAACATGTCATGGAGAGATGGTGGAGCAGACTCTAGAAAACAAGTGTGGTGGCAAGTAGTGGTGATGAACATAATAAGATGCTGAGAAAGATGACTGCCACGATGGTTGTTATGATTGTAGAAAGAAAGTTGCAAAGAGAATTTCAGAGAGCTAAGTTTGCCAAAAGATTCAAAAGTCCCCCAAAATAAGACCTTCAAACCTCTATTTATAGGCCTTGGAAAGGAAGTTATCTCAAAGAACGATTATGAAACAATTGACTTATTTTATGGAATGTGGGAGAAATGTAAATTAATTCACAAGAATGTGTTATGAATTATTGGATAATGAAAATGAATGAAATCTTGTTCACGTTACCTGTAGGGTGTAATGGGAGAGAATTTATAAAAAAATAGCGGATATAATGGTAGTTTAGTAGAAGTTATGCTCATGTAACTTATTTTAACAAGGAGACTGCTACTTACAAACTTAAGTGCAAGTGCACCGTTTGATTAATGAGAAGAGGGAGCAACAAAAACACTTAGTGCTTCAAAGAAAGGTTAAGAAGTGGAGTTCTTAACAATATCCATATATGAGCCTCCAAGTCATGCTTTTCAGGACATCCCAATAATGGAGCAAACCAAAAAATCTTACCAACCTTCTTAAACTTAGCTCAACAACCTTCTCAACATGGACTGATTCTGCAAGAAACAATATTTCCTAATACTACTATTGACAAAAGCATTAATAACAAAAAACAAGTGTCTACATTTTCTCAAAATCGTTGATGATTCAAAAAGAAAAACAATCTTGAATTTTTCAAAAGGAGATGTTGCTCAAAATAACAGATGGATTTGAGGCTGGGATATCAGGAATTAATAGATCATAATAGCAGGTATGCTATGCCAAAAACAAGGCCTTCTCCTTTTAGCCACTTAAACAGGCACTGCCTTTTAGCTGTTAATACCATTAATTTAGACTACTTCCTCAAACCCAACTGAGTTTAGTACCCTAATCTAAGCTTAGTTTCTGGTGTACAGGATCTATTTTATGGCAAGCACAGAGCATACTTCTAAACTCACGGGAGATTTTCTCTTATTGATATACCATAATCAAGAAGGATGAGAATAGAAAGTTTTAGCAAGAGATTTTACAAAAGCACTCTAGTATTTTTTTTATCATTCTCTATCTTACATCTGAGAGTTTTACTTCTTCTTATATAGAGAAGGAATTCTGGATAAGAAGGAATCTAATAATTCCTTGGATACATTTTACAGACAGGCAAACCTTTAATAAAAGTCCTAGTACAATGACTCATACAAACTTTAATAAAAGTAAAGACCTAGTACAATGACTCATACAACCTTTAATAAAAGTAAAGTCTTAGTACAATTACTCATACAACCTTTAATAAAAGTAAAGGATAATAATTCACAAAAGGACAAGAAAGCCTTTAATCAGTGTCATAATATGTGCTGATGTCAGAGGTAATGTTTAATTCTTCTATTTTTCTCTTCTTTTCCTCCCTAGCCCTGTAGCACTTTAATTCCAGCTGTTCAAGTTTTTCTTCTAAGTCATCAGGCGGTTTGTCAGATATATCTTCATGCACATCTTTCCAGGCTAGTGTGTTTTGTGTTGCTTGGCTGCAATACATTGGATAATCTTATGACCACTCCTTTGGATCTGGTATATCTAACTGATATTCCTTTTAAGTTTTTTTCAATTCTTCTTAATAAGGTGTTGGTGGATCAATGTTTACATACCATGGTGCCAACGTTTTACCTGAAGGCCATATCTCTGAAGGGATAATTTTGTTAATTTGGCAGAAGTACTTCTGCAAATCCTTATAGTCATAAGGATTTAGACTTACTTCTGAGAAATAAGTTCTATGAATCCATGCACTAGGAAATGCTCCTAACTGTGTTGCTAGACCATTTTGCATGAAATACTGGGGCTTATAAAAGATAATCAAGATCCATTGGGCTCTTGTATTTTTAAGAAATTCAAACCTGATCATATCATACCATTGTTCCAAAGGACTGATTTCATCTTGCATAGCCATTGTCAGAAAATATTGGAGGTCTTCAATAAAAAATTCTATTCCTATATGGAACAAATGAGTGAAATACCAAAGTATCCATTTTAATTCATCAGGGAATTCACTAAACTAGAATTTTAGTGGATGAATAAATGGGTACTAAGGAACCTATTGGTTTTAAAAACAATCCTCCAAAATCTCGAAAAATGTTTAACTAGTAGGAAAGCATCATGTTCATGGCTTCTCTATGAAATCTTTTTTCTAATATCAAACTTAATACCTCTAGAGGATGATTAGGGTGAGAATTTGGCTGGCAAGGTATAGAAAAGCGTAAGGGTGGATTCTGGAAAAGTTTCTTTTTGCCTTTGCTTTTGGAAGAAGATAAAGATTGCATCATAAAACTTTCAACAGGTCTGGTGAGAATATCAGTAAGGACATTGGTTTTTCCTTTTATGTGTTTTACATCAAAGGAGTATTTGGAAAACCATTCTGACCATCTGAGAAGTTGAGGGTGAGGTATCTCCTTTTGTTTAAATTTTAGCATCTTGGGAAATGAGGACATATCCATTTCAACAAGAAAATAATGTCCTATAAGATGAAACTCAAATTTTGAAATACCTCCTTTCACAGTAAGGATTTCCTTGAAAGTGGAATGATAATGGATTTCAGCATTTGTAAATCTTCCACTTTTGTATCCACATAATTGTCTTTTACCATAATTTTCTACAAAAAAAATGGCTCCCCAATATTTATCACTTGCATCTGTCTACAAAATTCTTTTTCCATCTGAGGGGATCTGCAAATGTGGTAATTGTATTAATTCTTCTTTCAATTTTTGGACTACCTAGGATTGGTTGGTTCCCCATGGAGGAGAATTTTTTTTTAGCATTTTTCTCAAAGGGTTTGTAAATCTTGAAATTTTTGGTACAAAATCTCTAAGATAGTTTACAATTCCAAAAAACTATTGAACTTATTTTTTAGAGAGATTTTTAGCTAGAAATTTTTGCAATTCTTTAGCTATAATTGCATTAGGCTAATATTTCCCATCTTTGATGATCATGCCAAGAAACTATATTTCTTCTTTGTTGATCTGCATTTTCCTTTCTGAAAGCATAATTCCATGTTGCAGAATAATCTGCTTAAATTCGGCCAAAAGGTCAGCATGACTTTCTTGATCTGGATTGTATAGAAGAATATCGTCTATGTAGATCAAGGCTTGGTCCATGATGGGCTAGAAGATCTTTGTCATGGCCTTTTGAAAAAGCGATGGAGCAGTTTTGAGCCCAAAAGGTGTTACTGTCCATTGAAAATGTTTATTCGGAATACAGAATCTCGTTTCAGCCTATCATCTGGATCTATTCCTAACTACAAAAATCCTGCTTTCAGATCAAATTTGGAAAAAAACTTGGGCTTTTTGCAAGGCTTGAGAATAAAGAGTTTCTATTGGGCAAAGGAAACTTGTCATCTTGTAGGAAATGATTAAGAGGCTGATAGTTAATTACCAATCGTAATTTTCCTCTAGCCTGCTCTGATCTTTTGTTGACATAGCATGCTTCACAAGCCCATTGTGAATCTGAAGCGTCAATCAATCCTTAATTCTGCAATTGTTGACATTCTTCTTCAGCTAGCTTTTGGTGTTCTAGATTCATTCCCATATGGCTAGCTTTAGAAGGATTGATATCTTCATTCTTTTTGAAAGAGAGTTTGATGAAAAATTCAGAGTTTTTCCACAATGGATTTTTGCATTTTTGTAAAAACTCTGAATGAGACTCTGCACATGATTTTTCTTTTAGTTCTTCCATAATTTCTTGAATCTTCTTAGAGTATACTATAAATAATTTACGGATCTGGACAAAAGGTTTCAACATCTGTTTATACCTTAGTCCTTCTGGTAGAATCCTCAGTTGTTTAGCTTTTGTATAAAGATCAAAGCCAACAACAAGATCCTTACCAAGAAATTTTGACCCTAAAACTGTTGTAGTAACAGAACATCTTGGGAAAAACCGGTCTTTGATGGGCTTGCTTATCAAATGTGTTGCAAACACTTTATCTACTGCTAAGTTAAAATATCTGGTGTGTGGTTTCCACCATTCTGACGGTAAGATTTTTGGATTCATGATTGTCTCTGCCGCTCTAGTGTCAATAAAAGCAATAACAGTAATAGATTTATTGTACTTATTTAAATAGATAGAAACTGGAATATGTGGAACCGAAACCTGAGAGGTCGAGAGAATTTAAGATTGTATCATGAATATCTCACTTGATGAGGTCTCAGAGTCACTGTAATCAATACTCTGAATTGCACACAGTGATTGTTCATTAGACTCATGATCAATGGAAAATAATGATTCAAGATCATCTTCCTCGTCAATCTTAATCCCAGACTTTTGTTGTATTTACTGAATCATCTTTGCCCCTTTTTTGTTATTTGGGCATGACTTTGCAAAGTGACCTTTTTGGTTCCAAATGTATCAACGGGTAGATTTTCTACCTCTGGGAAATTTTTTCTTTTTCTTGAGAAATCTCCATTTGTATCTTATTTTACTGGGCATTTTTGGAGAATATCTCTTCATCTTTCTGAAATATCTTTTCTTTTTGGTAGGACAATAACATGATTTATCCTTACCACACTTTATTTTAAGACGTGATTCATCACAGGCTTTATCTAATCTTCTATCACCAAGGAGATAGTCCTTAAAGACTTTTCTTTTGTTGCATAAATCTTAAGACCAATATAAGTTTCTTGCTTGATCTCTCCCATGGAGAGATTAAAAATATTTTTGTTCTATTTGTATAGATTTTGATTTATCTCCACCTGAAATGGATCTGAAATAGATACAGCAACTGCTTATTTCTTATTCTTTTGGTTCTGAATAACTTTCTGATGTCTCACAATCTTCCGAAATAGTTTTTGAAGAAATTGGATCTTCAGCTGAAGACTCTTCAGCTTTGTGTCAAACAGATATCTTTGGAAGTGTTTCTTGAGTATAATCCTTTAAAAATCTTGTTAAAGGATTATTACAATATTTTTTTTCTTTTTGAATCATCAACGATTTTGATACCTGTCTTGGTGGGGTTGGAGAAGGACTTTCTTGTGCCCCTTCTTCATTCTCTACTGGTCTTTTCCCAAAGGCTTTTTCCTTTTTCTTTTTTCTTTCTGCTGCTTCTCAATTTTCTATTTATTTTTTGGCTTTAATCTGTAAAAAGATATCATAAGTAATTGGTTTTTTCTTTTCCTCAGGAGGAGGAAATTCTATCTTTAGATTTCCAGATGATCTGGGCTTGTCCAATTGTCTTACTGAAGGGAATAATTCAATGTCATTCCTAGAAGGTTGGGGAGAAGTTATTTTTCCTGTTTCCTTAAGGATTCGAATTTGTTCCTTAAGGTTTTGTATTTCTTATTCTCTTTGGGCAATATGAGAGAAAAAAATCTTGTCCTGGAGCTGCTGGTTCAGTGACAACTACTTTCAATCTTTTTTGGAAAAGCCGGATGAGATCTTTAATCATCTTGGAATTTTCATCTGTTTTATCTTCAATTTTTGAGACTTTAAAATCAATATGATTGACTTTCAGGTCTATCTTATTCAATGCAGAGTTTTGGGCCAGTGCATTTTCTGTTTGCCAGTTTAAAGTGGCTTCTGCTACTGCAATCTTAACTTGTCAGCCTTCTGCATCCACCTGCAATTTTGAGGGAATTTTTGGAGCATGAAGATACTCCTTTCGAGAAAATTCCTCAAGTGGTAGAAATTCTTGTTCATAAGAAGAAGTTTTCTGGTACATCTGCACTTCTGGAACCTTTTGTGCTTGGGGAACAACTTTTACTTCTTGTGAACATGATTGGAATTGATTTTGTTTTTGGACCTATTTGTTGATCCTCTTGTAACATAGTTGCTTTAGAGGTTTAGCTAACCATTGTTGTTGATCCTTTGGGTCTCTTTTAGGTGGTAGAGGATCTTTGAGAGGTTTGTCCTGTACCTTAGAAGGTTGTGGTTTTGGTTTTCCCTGCAGAATAATCTATAAGATAAACAAATTTACCATTATCTTCTCCTAATGGTCCAATATTTGGGTCTCCATCCATCCATCAATCATAAAATTCTAACTGGGTTGATTTCTTGTGATTCTTTTCTTTCTACGAGACTTTTGGATTTCATCATTCAGATCATCAAAACTTTAATTTCGGCATAAGTCAGAAGAACAATCAAGATCCCAAGGACAGTGTCCAGTATTAGGATCCTTGAAAAAATACAAAGGCTTTCCATTAGACTGGAAGCTCTGTGTGAGAGTTGTTTTAAGACCTAGTCTTGGATCATCAGGCTATAGTGGTTGTAACATCAACTGTGTGGGAAAGATTGGTAGTGTAGGAGGTTGCTTTAAACGACTATGGTCAAATGTTATCTCACTAGTTCTATCAGATCTAGTGATGATTTGACTTTTTGTTGATTTTATCGGTTGATCATGCTCATGGATTTGCTCATAATTAGTCACCCACTTTTCTAGTAGAAGCTTTAAAAACTCCTGCTTGGCTATCTGCTTTGGAACATGGACGCAATGTGGTTCTTCTATTGTGTTAACAGAAATGAGAAGAGAATCTTCAGATCCTTGATTTGAGAGTTTGAAAGCCTGATCCTGAACTCTGTACACTATCTGATAGGGAAGAGTTGCTGTAACTGTTGATTCCACCATTTCAGCCTCAATAATTTGGATTTGGACTTTTAAGGCATCCATTGGATTTGGATCTTGCAGGGACATGGTAAAGTTTGGAAACAAAGTTACTATAGCCATCCCTGAGCTTAAAGTGGCTTCAACTATTCCGATAGAAGCATCTTGATATCTTTTATATCTAGAGTCTAGCAGGGCGATCTTGGACACTATTGGTTTCCCAAAAGTTTCATGGTAATTCAGGGACAATTTGACCGCTCCAAAATGGATATGAGAATATCCATGTTGGACCCATTCCTAAGGGGAAATTTGAAAGGATCTCAAGAGTAACAAACTTTTCTTCCTGTCCGCCATAAATAAGGTAGTTATCGAATTTTGAGGATTGGACATATTCCCGAACATTTTTTCAGCTAGTACTAATAAGAGATTTTATACTTTTAATGGGAGAAAAACTAAGTTTCTTGTATGTAGAATAAGGATTTACAAGTGGTAAGTCCGTAGCTTGGACCTTTTCCTCTTCAGAGAAGTATGTAACTTCATATAGAGAAGATATTTTTCTAGCAAAATGAGATTTTAGGGGAAACCTAGGTAAAGATAAAGGAGCTTTAGTACTAGAGGTTCTCGAAGAATTCATGGCTTAAAGTACTTCTCTTCCTTTTAAATCTTGTTTTTCTCGAATAAAAGAAAATCTTGGAGTGCTGGCTCTGATATCAAACATAACAGATGGATTTGAGGCTGGGATATCAGGAATTAATAAATCATAACAGCAGGTATGCTATGCCAAAAACAAGGCCTACTCCTTTTGGCCACTTAAACAGGCACTGCCTTTTAGCTGTTAATACCATTAATTCAGACTACTTCCTTAAACCCAACTGAGTTTAGTACCCCTGATCTAAGCTTAGTTTCTGGTGTGGAGGTGGTGTTCCAAAATCGTTGATGATTCAAAAAGAAAAACAATCTTGTAATAACCCTTTAACAAACTTGTTAAAGGATTATAATAAAGAAACACTTCCGAAGATATTTTTTCTACACAGATGAAAATTCCAAGATGATCAAAGATCTCATCCGGCTTTTCCAAAAAAGATATAAAGAAGTTGCCACTGAACCAGTAGCTTTAGGACAAGACTTTTTCTCTCATCTTGCCCAAAGAGAAAAAGAAATACAAAACCTTAAGGAACAAATTCGAATTCTTAAGGAAACGGGAAAAATACCTTCTCCCAAACCTTCAAGGTATGGCATTGAATTGTTCCCTTCAGTAAGACAATTGGACAAGCCCTGATCATCTGGAAATCTAAAGATAGAATTTCCTCCTTCTGAGGAAAAGAAAAAACCAAGTACTTATGATCTCTTTTTACATATTAAAGCCAAAAAAGAAACAGAAAAAAAAGAAGCAGCAGAAAGAAAAAAGCAAAAGGAAAAACCTTAGGGAAAAGACCAGTAGAGAAAGAAGAAAGGGCACAATAAAGTCCTCCTCCATCCCCACCAAGACATGTATCAAAATCGTTGATGATTCAAAAAGAAAAACAATCTTGTAATAATCCTTTAACAAGCTTTTTAAGGGATTATAATCAAGAAACACTTCCAAAGATATATGTTCTACACAAAGATGAAGAGTCTCCTGCTGAAGATTCAATTTCTTCAAAACCTATTTCAGAAGATTGTGAGACATTAAAAAGTTATTCAGAACCAAAAGAACCAGAAATAATGGCCACAACACAGCCAGAAGTGAAGATCGATGAAATGTCAGAAGAAGAGATGACTGATGTAGGGGAGCCCTCTAACATAAGATCCACACCACACATTTCAAGTGGAAAAATGATCTTCACTTTAGATGACATTCCAACAAGCAAGTGGCCAGAAAGATTACAGGAAATCCATGCTTGGTTAGAAACTAAAAGACTAGTAGAGGAAAGCCATTACATCATTCTTGTAGAATTTGTTTCTTGATTTATAGGAATGTTAAAGGATTGGTGAAATTCCATAGATCAAGCAAATCAGATGCAGTTTTTGGTGTTAACAGATTTGTCGCAAGCAATTAGGATTATCCATAATCATTTTATTAGAAATCCTGATGATCTGTTAACCCTAAAAAGAAGAGAATTTTTCAAAAGGAGATGTTGCTCTTACAAGAAGAAAGATTTTTCAAGGCATTTTTATGCGATGACAAAGCTTTTTTGTGCCCTTGGAATAGATCCTAGTCTAAAACAAACAGTTGTTGCATCTATTTCGGATCCACTTCAGGTGGCGAAAAATCAAAATCTATACAGGCAGGAAAAAAATTCTTAATCTCACCATGGGAAAGATCCAACAAGAAACTTATATTGCACTTGAAGGTTTATGCAACAGAAGAAAAGTCCTCAAGGACTATCTCCATGATGATAGAAGATTAGATAAAGCCTGTGATGAATCACATCTTAAGATTAAATGGGTAAGGATAAATCATGTTATTGTCCTACCAAAAAGAAAAGAAATTTCAGAAAGATGAAGAGATATTCTCCAAAAATGCCCAGCAAAATAAGATACAAATGGAGATTTCTCAAGAAAAAAATTTCCCAGAGGTACAAAATCTACCCGTTGCAACATTTGCAACTGAAAAGGTCACTTTGCAAAGTCATGCCCAAACAACAAAAAAGGGGCAAAGATGATTCAGCAAATACAACAAAAGTCTGGGATTAAGATGGATAAGACAGATGATCTTGAATCATTATTTTCCATTGATGATGAGCCTAATGAACAATCACAATGTGCAATTCAGAGTATTGATTACAGTGACTCTGAAACCTCATCACGTGAGATATTCAGGATACAATCTCAAATTCTCTCGACCTCTCAGGTTTCAGTTCCACATATTCCAGCTTCTATTTATTTAAATAAGTACAGTAAACCTATTACTATTATTGCTTTTATTGATACTGGATAGGCAGAGACAATCATGAATCCAGAAATCTTGCCGTCAGAATGGTGGAAACCACATACCAGATATTTTAACTCAACAGCAGACAAAGTGTTTGCAACACATTTGATAAGCAAGCCCATCAATGTCCAGTTTTTCCCAAGATATTCTGTTATTACAACAGTTTTAGGGTCAAAACTTCCTGGTAAGGATCTTATTGTTGGCTTTGATCTTTATACAAAAGCTAAACAACTGAAGATTCTACCAGAAGGATTAAGGTATAAATAGATGTTTAAACCTTTTGTCCAGATCCCTAAATTTTTTATAGTATACTCTAAGAAGATTCAAGAAATTGTGGAAGAACTAAAAGAAAATCATGTGTAGAGTCTCATTCAGAGTTTTTACAAAAATGCAAAAATCCTTTTTGGAAAAACTCTGAAGTTTTCATCAAACTCCCTTTCAAGAAGAATGAATATATCAATCCTTCTAAAGCTAGCCACATAGGAATGAATCTAGAACACCAAAAGCTATCTGAAGAAGAATGTCAACAATTGCAGAATTAAGGATTGATTGAAGCTTCAGATTCACAATGGGCTTGTGAAGCATTCTATGTCAACAAAAGATCAAAGTAGGCTAGAGGAAAATTACGATTGGTAATTAACTATCAGCCACTTAATCATTTCCTACAAGATGACAAGTTTCCTTTGCCCAATAGAAACTCTTTATTCTCAAGCCTTGCAAAAGCCCAAGTTTTTTCCAAATTTGATCTGAAAGCAGGATTTTGGTAGTTTGGAATAGGTTCAGATGATAGGCCTAAAACGGGATTCTATATTTCGAATAAACATTTTCAATGGATAGTAATGCCTTTTGGGCTTAAAACTGCTCCATCACCTTTTCAAAAGGCCATGATAAAGATCTTCCAGCCGATCATGGACCAAGCCTTGATCTACATAGACAATATTCTTCTATACAGTCCAGATCAAGAAAATCATACTGACCTTTTGGTCCAATTTAAGCAGATTATTCTCCAACATGAAATTATGCTTTCAGATAGGAAAATACAGATCAATAAAGAGGAAATAGAGTTTCTTGGAATGATCATCAAAGATGGGAGATATTAGCCTAATGCAAATATAACTGAAGAATTGCAAAAATTTTCATCTGAAAATCTCTCCAAAAAATAAGTTCAACAGTTTTTCGGAATTGTAAACTATCTTAGAGATTTTGTTCCAAAAATCTCAAGATTTACAAACCCTTTGAGAAAGATGCTGAAAAAATATACTTCTTCATGGGGAACCAAGCAATCCTAGGCAGTCCAAAAATTGAAGGAAGAATTAATACAATTACCACCTTTACAGATCCCCTCAGGTGGAAAAAGAATTCTGTAGACAGATGCAAGTGATAAATATTGGGGAGCTATTTTGTTTGAAGAAAATGATGGTAAAAGACAATTATGTGGAAGATTTCCAAATGCTAAAATCCATTATCATTCCACTTTCAAGGAAATCCTTGCAATAAAATGAGTTATTTCTAAATTTGAATTTCATCTTATAGGACATTATTTTCTTGTCGAAATGGATATGTCCTCATTTCTCAAGATGCTGAAATTTAAACAAAAGGAGATACCTCACCCTCAACTTCTCAGATGGTCAGAATGGTTTTCCAAATACTCCTTTGATGTAAAACACATAAAAGGAAAAACCAATGTCCTTGCTGATATTCTCACCAAACTTGTTGAAAGTTTTATGATGCAACATTTATCTTCTTCCAAAAGTAAAGGCAAAAAGAAACTTTTTCAGAATCCACCCTCACCCTTTTCTATACCTTGCCAGCCTACTTCTTACCCTGATTATCCTCTAAAGGTATTAAGTTTGATACTAGAAAAAAAGATTTCATAGAAAAGCCATGAACATGATGCTTTCCTACCAGTTAAGCGTTTTTCGAGATTTTGGAGGATTGTTTTTAAAACCACTAGATCTTCATCCTGAGTACCCATTTATTCATCCACCAAAATTCCAGTTTAGTGAATTCCCTGATAAATTAAAATGGATGCTTTGGTATTTAACTAATTTGTTCCATATAGGAATAGATTTTTTTATTGAAGACCTCCAATATTTTCTGACAATAACCATGCAAGATGAAATCAGTCTTGAATGAAGAATCTAGCTATCTTTTTTAAATGGTTTTATCCTTTGGAACAATGGTCAGTTATGATCAGGTTTGAATTTCTCAAAAAAAAAAAGAGCCCAATGGATCCTGATTATCTTTTATAAGCCCTAGTATTTCATGCAAAATGGTCCAGTAACACAGTTAGGAGCATTTCTTTGTGCATGGATTCATAGAACTTATTTCTTAGAAGTAAGTCTAAATCCTTATGACTATAAGGATTTGAAGAAGTGCTTGTGCCAGATTAACAAAATTATCCCTTCAGAGATATGGCCTTCAGGAAAAACATTGGCACCATGGGATGTAAACATTGATCCACCAACACCTTATCAAGACCGATTGAAAAAAGCTTTAAAGGAATATCAGTCAGATATACCAGATCCAAAGGAGTGGTCACAAGATTATCCAATATATTGCAGCCAAGCAACTCAAAACACACCAGCCTAGAAAGATGTGCATGAAGATATATCTGACAAACCGCCTGATGACTTAGAAGAAAAACTTGAACAGCTGGAATTCAAGTGCTACAGGTCTAGGGAGGAAAAGAAGAATTAAACATTACCTCTGACACCAACACAGATTATGACACTGATTAAAGGCTTTCTTATCCTTTTGTGGATTTTTATCCTTTACTTTTATTAAAGGTTGTATGAGTCATTGTACTAGGACTTTACTTTTATTAAAGGTTGTATAAGTCATTGTACTAAGACTTTTCTTTTATTAAAGGTTGTATGAGTCATTGTACTAGGACTTTACTTTTATTAAAGTTTGTATGAGTCGTTGTACTAGGACTTTTATTAAAGGTTTGCCTGTCTGTAATATGTATCCAAGGAATTATTAGATTCCTTCTTATCTAGAATTCCTTCTCTATATAAGAAGAAGGAAAACTCTCAGATGTAAGATAGAGAACAATAAAAAAAAATACTAGAGTGCTTTTGTAAAATGTCTTGCTAAAACTCTCTATTCTCTTCCTTATTGATTATGGTATATCAATAAGAGAAACCCTCCTGTGACTTTAGAAGTACGCTCTGTGCTTGCCATAAAATGGATCCTGAACCAGAAACTAAGCTTAGATTAGGGGTACTAAAATCAGTTCGGTTTGAGGAAGTAGTCTGAATTAATGGTATTAACAGCTAAAAGGCAGTGCCTATTTAACTGGCCAAAAGGAGAAGGCCTTGTTTTTAGCATAGTATACCTACTGTTATGATCTTTTAATTCCTGATATCTCGGCCTCAAATCCATCTGTTATGTTTGGTATCAGAGCTAACACTCTAAGATTTTTTTTATTCGAGAAAAACTAGATTCAAAAGGAAGAGAAGTGATTTAAGCCATGAATTCTCCGAGAACCTCTACTACTAAAGCTCATTTATCTTTACCTAGTTTTCCCCTAAAATCTCATTCTGCTAGAAAAGTATCTTCTTTATATGAAGTTACATACTTCTCTGAAGAGGAAAAGGTCCAAGCTACGGACTTACCACTTGTAAATCCTTATTCTACATACCAGAAACCTAGTTTTTCTCCCATTAAAAGTATAAAATCTCTTATTAGTACTAGCCGGAAAAATGTTCGGGAATATATCCAATCCTAAAAATTTGATAAACAACTCATTTATGGCTGACAGGAAGAACAATTTGTTACTCTTAAGATCCCTTCAAATTTCCCCCACGAATGGATCCAACATGGATATTCTCATATCCATTTTGGAGAAGTCAAATTGGCTCTGAATTACCATGGAACTTCTGGGAAACCAGTTGTGTCCAAGATCGCCCTACTAGACTTCAAATATAAAAGATATCAAGATGCTTGTATCAAAAAAGTTGAAGCCAGTTTAAGCTCAGTGATGGCTATGGTAACTTTGTTTCCAAACTTTACCATGTCCCTGTAAGATCCAAATCTAATGGATGCCTTAAAAGTCCAAATCCAAATTATTGGGGCTAAAATGGTGGAATCAGCAGTTACAACAACTCTTCACTATCAGATAGTGTACAGAGTTCAAGATCATGCTTTCAAACTCTCAAATCAAGGATCTGAAGATTTTCTTCTCATTTTTGTTAAGATAAGAGAATAACCACATTACGTCCATGTTCCAAAGCAGATACCCAAGCAGGAGCTGTTAAATCAACTACCAGAAAAGTGGGTGACTAATTATGAGCAGATCCATCATCATGATCAACCGATAAAATCAAAATAATGTTAAATCATCACTAGATCTGATGGAACTAGTGAGATAACATTTGACAATAGTCATTTAAAGCAACCTCCTACACCACCAATCTTTCCCACACAGTTGATGTTATAACCACTACAGCCTGATGATCCAGGACCAGGTCTTGAAACAACTCTCAAACAGAGCTTCCAATCTAATGGAAAGCCTTTGTATTTTTTCAAGGATCCTAATACAGGACACTGTCCTTGGTATCTTAATTGTTCTTGTGACTTATGTCGAAATCAAAGTTTTGATGATCTAGATGATGAAATCCAAAAGTCGCGCAGAAAGAAAAAGAATCACAAGAAATCAACCCAGTCAGAATTTTATGATCGATGGATGGATGGAGACCAAAATATTGGGCCATTAGGAGAAGATAATGGTAAATTTGTTTATCTTGTAGATTATTCTACAGGAAAACCAAAACCACAACCTTCTAAGGTACAGGACCAACCTCCCAAAGATCCTCTACCACCTAAAAGATACCCAAAGGATCAACAACAATGGTTAACTAAACTTTTAAAGCAACCATGTTACAATAGGATCAACAAATGGGTCGAAAAACATAATCAATTCCAATCGTGTTCTCAAGAAGTAAAAGTTGTGCCCAAACACAAAAGGTTCCAGAGATGCAGATGTACGAGACAACTTTTCTTATAAACAAGAATTTCCACCACTTGAAGAATTTTCACGAAATGAGACTATTCATTCTCCAAAAATTCCCTCAAAATTGCAGGCGGATGCATAAGGTCGACAAGTTAAGATTGCAGTAATAGAGGCCACTTTAAACTGGCAAACAGAAAATGTACTGGCCCAAAACTCTGCATTGAAGAAGATAGATATGAAAGTCAATCAGATTGATTTTGAAGTCTCAAAAATTGAACATAAAACTGATGAAAATTCCAAGATGATCAAAGATCTCATCCGGCTTTTCCAAAAAATATTGAAAGAAGTTGTCACTGAACCAGCAGCTTTAGGACAAGACTTTTTCTCTCATCTTTCCCAAAGAGAAAAAGAAATACAAAA
Source organism: Gossypium raimondii (assembly GCF_025698545.1). Classification (NCBI taxonomy): domain Eukaryota; kingdom Viridiplantae; phylum Streptophyta; class Magnoliopsida; order Malvales; family Malvaceae; genus Gossypium; species Gossypium raimondii. The sequence continues at coordinate 30,365,659 of NC_068571.1, read as the reverse complement.
CCTTCAGGAACAAATTCGAATCCTTAAGGAAACAGGAAAAATACCTTCTCCCCAACCTTCTAGGAATGGCATTGAATTATTCCCTTCAGTAAGACAATTGGACAAGCCCAAATAATCTGAAAATCTAAAGATAAAATTTCCTCCTCCTGAGGAAAAGAAAAAACCAAGTACTTATGATCTGTTTTTACATATTAAACCCGAAAAAGAAATAGAAAAAAGAGAAACAGTAGAAAGAAAAAAGCAAAAGGAAAAATCCTTGGGGGAAAAGACCAGTAGAGAAAGAAGGGGCACAAGAAAGTCCTCATCCATCCCCACCAAGACAAGTATCAAAATTGTTTTAGGGTCAAAACTTTTTAGGGTCACAAAAAAGTCCATCAAAGTTGTTTAGCTTTTTTATAAATATCAAAACCAACAACAATATCCTTACCAGGAAGTTTTGACACTAAAACTGTTGTAGTAACAGAATATCTTGGGAAAAACTGGACTTTGATGGGCTTGCTTCTCAAATGTGTTGCTTTTTTGTGCCCCTTCTTTTTTCTCTACTAGTCTTTTCCCCAAGGCTTTTTCCTTTTGATTTTTTCTTTCTGCTAATTCTCTTTTTTCTGTTTCTCTTTTGGCTTTAATTTGTAAAAACAGATCATAAGTACTTGGTTTTTTCTTTTCCTCAAGAGGAGGAAATTCTATCTTTAGATTTCCAGATGATCTGGGCTTGTCCAATTGTCTTACTGAAGGGAATAATTCAATGCCATTCCTAGAAGGTTGGGGAGAATGTATTTTTCCCGTTTCCTTAAGGATTCAAATTTGTTCCTTAAGGTTTTGTATTTCTTATTCTTTTTGGGCAATATGAGAGAAAAAGTCTTATCCTAGAGTTGCTGGTTCAGTGACAACTTGTTTCAATCTTTTTTGGAAATGCCGGATGAGATCTTTGATCATCTTGGAATTTTTATTTGTTTTATCTTCAATTTTTGAGACTTTAAAATCAACCTGATTGACTTTCAGGTCTATCTTTTTCAATACAGAGTTTTGGGCCAGTGCATTTTGTGTTTGACAGTTTAAAGTGGCTTCTGCTACTGCAATCTTAACTTGTTGGCCTTCTGCATTTGCCTGTAACTTTGAGGGAATTTTTAGAGCATGAAGATACTCCTTTCGTGAAAATTCTTCAAGTGGTGGAAATTCTTGTTCATAAGAAGAAGTTGTCTGGTACATCTGCACTTCTAGAACCTTTTGTGCTTGGGCAATAGCATTTTGAGAACATGATTGGAATTGATTATGTTTTTGGACCCATTTGTTGATCCTCTTGTAACATGGTTTCTTTAGAGGTTTAACTAACCATTGTTGTTGATCCTTTGGGTCTCTTCTAGGTGGTGGAAGATCTTTGGGAGGTTGGTCATGTACCTTAGGAAGTTGTGGTTTTGGTTTTCCTGCAGAATAATCTACAAGATAAATAAATTTTCCATTATCTTCTCCTAATGATCTTCAAAATAATCTTGTTTTAGGGGAAAACTAGGTAAAGATAAAACAGCTTTAGTAGTAGAGGTTCTCGAAGAATTCATGGCTTAAAGTACTTCTCTTCCTTTTGAATCTGGTTTTTCTAAAATAAAAGAAAATCTTGGAGTGTTGGCTCCGATACCAAACATAACAGATGGATTTGAGGCCGGGTTTATCAAGAATTAATAGATCATAACAGCAGGTATGCTATGCCAAAAACAAGGCCTTCTCCTTTTGGCCACTTAAACAGGCACTGCCTTTTAGCTGTTAATACCATTAATTCAGACTACTTCCTTAAACCCAACTGAGTTTAGTACCCCTGATCTAAGCTTAGTTTCTGGTGTAGAGGTGGTGTTCCAAAATCGTTGATGATTCAAAAAGAAAAACAATCTTGTAATAATCCTTTAACAAACTTGTTAAATGATTATAATCAAGAAACACTTCCAAAGATATTTGTTCTACACAAAGCTGAAGAGTCTCCAGCTAGAGACTCAATTTCTTCAAAAACTATTTCGGAAGATTGTGAGACATCAAAAGTTATTCAGAACCAGAAGAACAAGAAATAATGGCCACAACACAGTCAGAAGTCAAGATCGATGAAACGTCAGAAGAAGAGATGACTGAGGCAGGAGAGCCCTCAAACATAAGATCAACACCACACGTTTTAGGAGGAAAAATGATCTTCACCAAGAAGCAACTAGCCAGAAAGATTGTAGGAATACCATGCTTGGCTTAAAACTAGAAGACTGACAAAGGAAAGCCATTACAACATTTTTGTAGAATTTTTTCCTTGTAGAGTTTTAGGCCAGTGCATTTTCTGTTTACCAGTTTAAAGTGGCTTCTACTGCTACAATCTTAACTTGTCGGCCTTCTGCATCCGCCTACAATTTTGAGGGAATTTTTAGAGATTGAAGATACTCCTTTCGTGAAAATTCTTCAAGTGGTGAAAATTCTTGTTCATAAGAAGAAGTTATCTGGTACGTCTGCACTTCTGGAACCTTTTGTGCTTGGGCAATAGCTTTTACTTCTTGAGAACATGATTGGAATTGATTATGGTTTTAGACCCATTTGTTGAACCCTGAATTACCATGGAACTTCTGCGAAACCAGTTCTGTCCAGGATCGCCCTGCTAGACTTTAGATATAAAAGATATCAAGATGCTTGTATCGGGACAGTTGAAGCCACTTTAAGCTTAGGGATGGATATGGTAACTTTTTTTCCAGACTTTACCATGTCCCTGCAAGATCCAAATCTAATGGATGCCTTAAAAGTCCAAATCTAATTTATTAGGGCTGAAATGGTGGAATCAGCTGTTACAGTAACTCTTCACTATCAGATAGTGTACAGAGTTCAGGATCATGCTCTCAAACTCTCAAATCAAGGATCTAAAGATTCTCTTCTCATTTCTGTTAACACAAGAGAAGAAACACATTGCGTCCATGTTCTAAAACAAATACCCAACTCGGAGCTGTTAAAGCTTCTACCAGTAAAGTGGGTGACTAATTATGAGCAGATCCATCAGCATGATCAACCGATAAAATCAACAAAAAGTCAAATCATCACTAGATCTGATGGAACTAGTGAGATAACATTTGACCATAGTCATTTAAAACAACCTCCTACACCACCAAACTTTCCCACACAGTTGATGTTACAACTACTACTGCTTGATGATCAAGGACTAGGTCCTAAAACAGCTCTCATACAGAGTTTCAGTCTAATGGAAAGCCTTTGTATTTCTTCAAGGATCCTAATATAGGACACTGTCCTTGGGGTCTTGATTGTTCCTGTGACTTATGCCGAAATCAAAGTTTTGATGATCTGGATGATGAAATCCAAAAGTCCTGCAGAAAGAAAAAGAATCACAAGAAATCAACCCAGTCAGAATTTTATGATCGATGGATAGATGGAGACCCAAGTATTGGACCATTAGGAGAAGATAATGGTAAATTTGTTTATCTTGTAGATTATACTACAGGAAAACCAAAACCACAACCTCCTAAGGTACAGGACCAACCTTCCAAGGATCCTTCACCACCTAAAAGAGACCCAAAGGATCAACAAAAATGGTTAGCTAAACCTCTAAAGCAACCATGTTACAAGAGGATCAACAAATGGGTCCAAAAACATAATCAATTCAAATAATGTTCTCAAGAAGTAAAAGTTGTGGCCCAAAAGGTTCCAAAAGTGCAGATGTACCAGACAACTTCTTCTTATGAACAAGAATTTCCACCACTTGAAGAATTTTCACGAAAGGTGTATCTTCATGCTCCAAAAATTCCCTCAAAATTGCAAGCGGATGGAGAAGGCTGACAAGTTAAGATTACAGCAGCAGAAGCCACTTTAAACTGGCAAACAGAAAACGCACTGGCCCAAAATTCTGCATTGAAGAAGATAGACCTGAAAGTCAATCAGATTGATTTTAAAGTCTCAAAAATTGAAGATAAAACAGATGAAAATTCGAAGATGATCAAAGATCTCATCCGGCTTTTCCAAAAAAGATCGAAAGAAATTGCCACTGAACCAGCAGCTCCAGGACAAGACTTTTTCTCTCATCTTTCCCAAAGAGAAAAAGAAATACAAAACCTTAAGGAACAAATTCGAATTCTTAAGGAAACGGGAAAAATACCTTCTCCCCAACCTTCCAGGAATGGCATTGAATTATTCCCTTCAGTAAGACAATTGGACAAGCCCTGATCATCTGGAAATCTAAAGATAGAATTTCCTCCTTCTGAGGAAAATAAAAAACCAAGTACTTATGATCTCTTTTTACATATTAAAGCCAAAAAAGAAACAAAAAAAAGAGAAGCAGCAGAAAGAAAAAAGCAAAAGGAAAAACCTTAGGGAAAAGACCAGTAGAGAAAGAAAAAGGGCACAAAAAAGTCCTCCTCCATCCCCACCAAGACAGGTATCAAAATCGTTGATGATTCAAAGAGAAAAACAATCTTGTAATAATCATTTAAGAAGCTTTTTAAGGGATTATAATCAAGAAACACTTCCAAAGATATATGTTCTACACAAATATGAAGTGTCTCCTGCTGAAGATTCAATTTCTTCAAAACTTATTTCAGAAGATTGTGAGACATCAAAAAGTTATTCAGAACCAAAAGAACCAGAAATAATGGCCACAACATAGCCAGAAGTCAATATCGATGAAATGTCAGAAGAAGATATGACTGAGGCAGAAGAGCCCTCAAACATAAGATCCACACCTCACGTTTCAAGTGGAAAAATGATTTTCACTTTAGATGACATTCCAACAAGCAAATGGCCAAAAAGATTACAGGAAATCCATGCTACGCTAGAAACTAAAAGACTAGCAGAGGAAAGCCATTACATCATTCTTGTAGAATTTGTTTCTCGATTTACAGGAATGTTAAAGGATTGGTGAAATTCCATAGATTAAGCAAATCAGATGCAGTTTTTGGTGTTAACAGATTTGTCGCAAGCAATTAGGATTATCCATAATCATTTTATTAGAAATCCTGATGATCTGTTAACCCTAAAAAGAAGAGAATTTTTCAAAAGGAGATGTTGCTCTTACGAGAAGAAAGATTTGTCAAGGCATTTTTATGCGATGACAAAGCTTTTTTGTGACCTTGGATTAGATTCTAGTTTAAAACAAGCAGTTGTTGCATCTATTCCAGATCCAGTTCAGGTGGCGAAAAATCAAAATCTATACAGGCAGAAAAAAATATTCTTAATCCCATCATGGGAAAGATCCAACAAGAAACTTATATTGCACTTGAAGGTTTATGCAACAGAATAAAAGTCCTCAAGGACTATCTCCATGATGATAGAAGATTAGATAAAGCCTGTGATGAATCACATCTTAAGATTAGGTGGGTAAGGATAAATCATGTTATTGTCCTACCAAAAAGAAAAGACATTTCAGAAAGTTGAAGAGATATTCTCCAAATATGCCCAGCAAAATAAGATACAAATGGAGATTTCTCAAGAAAAAAATTCCCAGAGGTACAAAATCTACCCGTTGCTACATTTGCAACCAAAAAGGTCACTTTGCAAAGTCATGCCCAAACAACAAAAAAGGGGCAAAGATGATTCAGCAAATACAAGAAAAGTCTGGGATTAAGATTGATAAGGAAGATGATCTTGAATCATTATTTTTCCATTGATGATGAGCCTAATGAACAATCACTATATGCAATTCAGAGTATTGATTACAGTGACTCTGAGACCTCATCATGCGAGATATTCATGATGCAATCTCAAATTCTCTCGACCTCTCAGGTTTCGGTTCTATATATTCCAGTTTCTATTTATTTAAATAAGTACAGTAAACCTATTACTATTATTGCTTTTATTGATACTGGACAGGCAGAGACAATCATGAATCCAGAAATCTTGCCGTCAAAACGGTGGAAACCATATACCAGATATTTTCACTCAGCAGTAGACAAAGTGTTTGCAACACATTTGATAAGCAAGCCCATGAAAGTCTAGTTTTTCCCAAGATATTATGTTGCTACAACAGTTTTAGGGTCAAAACTTCCTGGTAAGGATCTTATTGTTGGATTTGATCTTTATACAAAAGCTAAACAACTGAGGATTCTACCAGAAGGATTAAGGTATAAATAGATGTTTAAACCTTTTGTCCAGATCCCTAAATTTTTTATAGTATACTCTAAGAAGATTCAAGAAATTGTGGAAGAACTAAAAGAAAAATCATGTGTAGAGTCTCATTCAGAGTTTTTACAAAAATGCAAAAATCCTTTGTGGAAAAACTCTGAAGTTTTCATCAAACTCCCTTTCAAGAAGAATGAATATATCAATCCTTCTAAAGCTAGCCACATGGGAATGAATCTAGAACACCAAAAGCTATCTGAAGAAGAATGTCAACAATTGCAGAATTAAGGATTGATTGAAGCTTCAGATTCACAATGGGCTTGTGAAGCATTCTATGTCAACAAAAGATCAGAGCAGGCTAGAGGAAAATTACGATTGGTAATTAACTATCAGCCACTTAATCATTTCCTACAAGATGACAAGTTTCCTTTGCCCAATAGAAACTATTTATTCTCAAGCCTTGCAAAAGCCTAAGTTTTTTCCAAATTTGATCTGAAAGCAGAATTTTGGTAGTTTAGAATAGGTCCAGATGATAGGCCTAAAAAGGGATTCTGTATTCCGAATAAACATTTTCAATGGACAATAATGCCTTTTGGGCTCAAAACTGCTCCATCATCTTTTCAAAAGGCCATGATAAAGATCTTCCACCCATCATGGACCAAGCCTTGATCTACATAGACAATATTCTTCTATACAGTCCAGATCAAGAAAATCATACTGACCTTTTGGTCCAATTTAAGCAGATTATTCTCCAACATGAAATTATGCTTTCAGACAGGAAAATACAGATCAATAAAGAAGAAATAGAGTTTCTTGGCATGATCATCAAAGATGGGAGATATTAGCCTAATGCAAATATAACTGAAGAATTGCAAAAATTTTCATCTGAAAATCTCTCCAAAAAATAAGTTCAACAGTTTTGGGAATTGTAAACTATCTTAGAGATTTTGTTCCAAAAATCTCAAGATTTACAAACCCTTTTAGAAAGATGCTGAAAAAATGTACTTCTCCATGGGGAACCAAGCAATCCCAGGCAGTCCAAAAATTGAAGGAAGAATTAACACAATTACCACATTTACAGATCCCCTCAGATGGAAAAAGAATTTTGTAGACATATGCAAGTGATAAATATTGGGGAGCTATTTTGTTTGAAGAAAATGATAGTAAAAGACAATTATGTGGAAGATTTCCAAATGCTAAAATCCATTATCATTCCACTTTCAAGGAAATCCTTGCAGTAAAATGAGTTATTTCTAAATTTGAATTTCATCTTATTGGACATTATTTTCTTGTTGAAATGGATATGTCCTCTTTTCTCAATATGCTGAAATTTAAACAAAAGGAGATACCTCACCCTCAACTTCTCAGATGGTCAGAATGGTTTTCCAAATACTCCTTTGATGTAAAACACATAAAAGGAAAAACCAATGTCCTTGCTGATATTCTTACCAAACCTGTTGAAAGTTTTATGATGCAATATTTATCTTCTTCCAAAAGCAAAGGCAAAAAGAAACTTTTTCAGAATCCACCCTCACCCTTTTCTATACCTTGCCAGCCTAATTCTCACCCTGATCATCCTCTAAAGGTATTTAGTTTGAAACTAGAAAAAAGATTTCATAGAAAAGCCATGAACATGATGCTTTCCTACTAGTTAAGCGTTTTTCGAGATTTTGGAGGATTGTTTTTAAAACCACTAGGTCTTCATCCTGAGTACCCATTTATTCATTCACCAAAATTCCAGTTTAGTGAATTCCCTAATAAATTAAAATGGATGCTTTGATATTTAACTAATTTGTTCCATATAGGAATATATGTTTTTATTGAAGACCTCCAATATTTTCTAACAATATCCATGCAAGATAAAATCAGTCCTGAAATGAAGAATCTAGCTATCTTTTTTCAATGGTTTTATCCTTTGGAACAATGGTTTGTTATGATCAGGTTTGAATTTCTCAAAAAAAAAAGAGCCCAATGGATCCTGATTATCTTTTATAAGCCCTAGTATTTCATCCAAAATGGTCCAGTAACACAGTTAGGAGCATTTTCTAGTGCATAGATTCATACAACTTATTTCTCAGAAGTAAGTCTAAATCCTTATGACTATAAGGATTTGAAGAAGTGCTTATGCCAGATTAACAAAATTATCCCTTCAGAGATATGGCCTTCAGGAAAAACATTGGCACCATGGGATGTAAACATTGATCCACCAACACCTTATCAAGAACAATTGAAAAAATCGTTAAAGGAATATCAGTCAGATATACCAGATCCAAAGGAGTGGTCACAAGATTATCCAATATATTGCAGCCATGAAACTCAAAACACACCAGCCTAGAAAGATGTGCATGAAGATATATCTGACAAACCGCCTGATGACTTAGAAGGAAAACTTGAATAGTTGGAATTCAAGTGCTACAGGTCTAGGGAGGAAAAGAAAAGAAAAATAGAAGAATTAAACATTACCTCTGACACCAGCACATATTATGACACTGATTAAAGGCTTTCGTATCCTTTTGTGGATTTTTATCCTTTACTTTTATTAAAGGTTGTATGAGTCATTGTACTAGGACTTCACTTTTATTAAAGGTTGTATAAGTCATTGTACTAGGACTTTACTTTTATTAAAGGTTGTATGAGTCATTGTACTAGTGTCACGGACTTAGAGTTTTCCCACGGATCCGTGCGGCCTTAGGCAGTTTCTTTGCTTAAAAACGCCTAAGTCAGCCTAACTTGCAATGATAAAGGATTCAACGATAAAACGCCTAAGTCGACAACTCGCAATGATAAAGGATTCAATGAATTCCTTAAGGTTTCCACGAAGAACAGCAGAAGAACGAAGTAAGAACGAGCCTTGAAAGATGAACAAAAGCAAGAACACTTGAGAGAAAAGTTTGAGTGAATACTCTCAAAATTCTTATTAACAACTGAATGAACAAAGAGGTCTCTATTTATAGTTGAGCCTCCCTAAAATCAACGATGTAAATCACAGTACATCAATGGCTACAATTAAAAGTTGTATACAATTAGAACTCTAAGCTTACATAATCAGCTATATACAATTAGAACTCTAAGATTCCATAATTATATCTTCTAGATCACTTCCCATTTTTTTATCGGGCTCTTGAGATGGGCTTTTAATCTCTCCAGGCACCGGGCCAGTTTGGTTGGGCCAAATGACCTCCTTCGAATACGATAGATCGCACAAGTTTGTCATGGTTGCGTGCTCCCATGCACAACCCATGACATTCTCCCCCACTTGTTCTAGCGACGCCTTCGTCGCATCCTCCTTATGGAACTGGTCAATCTTCCCTTGGAACTGCCACAATGCCTCGGCAGGTTCCCAACTTGCTTCGCTATCAGGAAGTCCTTTCCATCGAACTAAGTACTCATGCCGTGGTCGGTGGTACTTTTGTCAAATTACCCGATCTGCCTCAATGTTCTCGACTTCACGATCATACGACACCTTTACCCCCATCGGTGCTCGTTCGGACTTGCCGCGATTCAGATCCTCTTGATCCTCATGAAATGGCTTAAGCATGCTTACATGGAAGACTGGGTGGACTTTAAGTTTTGCTGGCAACTCAAGCTTGTAGGCCATATTGCCTACTCTCTTCACAACTTTGAATGGCCCTTCATACTTTCGCACAAAACCATTGTGCAAACCAGTATATCGCAAAATCAAGTGTAGTTTAGCAAGGACTAAGTCACCCACTTCAAATTGTACATCCCTTCAGTTCTGATCGGCCCACTTCTTGCTACGCTTACTTACCTTGTGTAAACAAGCTCTAGCCAAGTCATTCTTCTCTTGCCAATCTTTTGTGAATCGATAGGCTGCCGGATTTGGTCCTATATAATGGGTCACAACAGCGCTGGGTGTGAGTGGCTGTTAACCCGTCACTATTTCAAATAGACTTTGATTCGTCACCCCACTTCTCTGTCAGTTGTATGAAAATTGGGCCACATCCAATAACTTTGGCCAATCTCTTTGTGTGGCACTCACATAGTGTCGAAGGTACGTCTCCAACAATTCATTTACTCATTCGGTTTGCCCATCGGTTTGTGGATGCATGCTCGTAGAGAAATTCAAATCTGAGCTCATTGACTTGAACAACTCCGTCCAGATCCGGCCCGTAAATCGCCCATCTCGATCACTAGTAATAGACAGTGGCAGTCCCCAATATTTCACCACATGTCTAAGGAACAACCGAGCTACTTCCTCAGCAGGGCACTCCTTGGTAGCTGGAATAAATGTTGCATATTTTGAAAACCTGTCCACCATAACAAGAATACTCGCAAACCCGTCAGACTTAGGCAAACCAATAATAAAATCCATGGATAAACTCTCCCATAGCCTTTCCGGAACTGGCAAAGATTGCAGCAAACCGGCTGGAGTCTTTAACTCAACCTTGTCTTGTTGGCACACTAGACAAGTTTTCACATAGGTTTCTACATCAGCGCCCATGTGAGGCCAGTAATAACGATCCTCCAAAAGTGTCAGCGTGCGATGCATCCCTGGATGGCCTGCCCATTTCGAGTCATGACATTCCTTCATGACTTCCTTGCAGAGTTTCCCATAATGGGGCACATAGAGGCGGTGCCCATGAGTATATAACAGCTCCCCATCAAGCTAAAATCTTCTCGTTTTTCCTTCTTTGGCAAGCTCAATCAAATTTTTGGCCGTGGGATCATGGGACAATCCCTCTCGAATGCGTTCCAACAAAGAACCTTCAGGTTGACTAATTGCTGCAAATTCCATCTTTCGACTGAGTGCATCAGCCACAATGTTAGCACTTCCTGGTTTATACTCCATTGTAAAATCAAACTCCGCTAGTAAAACCTGCCAACGAGCTTGCTTGGGAGACAACTTTTTTTGGGTTAGAAAATAACTATTGGTGACATTATCGGTAAGGACCACGAACCTGGAACTCAATAGATAGTGTCTCCATGTGCGCAAGCAGTGTACTACCGTAGTCATCTCTTTCTCTTGGACCGTATATCTATGCTCCGTCTCATTAAGCTTTCGACTCTCGAAAGCAATTGGGTGCCCATCTTGCATCAGTACTCCCCCAATAGCATAATCTAATGCATCCGTGCGTACCTCATACGGCTTCGCAAAATCCGGCAAGGCAAGTACTGGTTCCCTCGTCATTTCTTGCTTCAATTGATTGAAGACCTTCTCACATTCTGGATTCCAATCCCATACCTTCCCCTTTTTCAACATGTCTGTCAATGGAGTGGTAATTCTGGAGTAGCCTTCGACAAAGCGTCGATAGTAATTTGCCAACCCAAGGAAGGATCTCAACTCTATTACCTTGGTTGGAGGCTTCCACTCTAAAATGGCCCGAACCTTGCTCTTATCCATTTAGATCTTACCACCTCCCACAATGTGGCCTAGGAATGACACCTCTTGTTGGGCAAATGAGCATTTCTCCTCCTTGATGAACAGCTTATTTTCCCTCAAAGTTTGGAACACCTCCCTCAAGTGTCCTATGTGCTCTTCAAGAGACTTGCTATACACTACAATATCGTCAAGGTAAACAACCACAAAACGGTCAAGAAAGGGTTGAAGTACCTGATTCATTAGGGTGCAGAATGTAGCTGGGGCATTTGTGAGTCCGAAAGGCATCACAAGGAACTCATACGAACCGTACCGTGTCACACAAGCTGTCTTTGGTTCGTCCCCTTCGGCTATCCGAACTTGGTGATACCCCGATCTCAAATTTAACTTGGTAAACCATCTTACACTACCAAGAAGATCAAACAAATCTGCAATAAGAGGAATAGGGTACCTATTTTTCACAGTGATCTTGTTTAGAGCTCGATAATCGATGCACATTCTCAAGGACCCATCATATTTCTTTTGGAACAACACTAGCGCACCATATGGGGATTTAGATGGTCTAATGAATCCCGCATCCAAAAAATCCTTCAATTATTTCCGCAACTCTTCTAATTCTGGCGGAGACATACGATAGGGGGCCCTTGCTGGTGGCACCACATTGGACATTAACTCGATTTTGTGGTCCACCTCCCTCTTGGGTGGTAAACTTTTAGGCAACTGTGCAGGCATTACATCTCGGAATGATTGTAACAATTGACCCACTTCTTTCGGGGTCTCGCTAACAGACTCAGTGGTCCCTTCGATCTTCAAGGTGGCTAAATATAAAACTTCATTTCTACGTACACCTTTAGCAAACTGAATTGCTGACAGTGTTTTTCCCTCAAAGCTTCTTTCCCTTGTCACTTTCACCATGCATTGATGTTTTGCGTCTGAAATCACCATATAATTGCTCGAAGGGGCAATAAGAGCATTAACCTGATCAAGGAAACTTAGTCCCACCACAAAATCATAATCATCAAGTGGTATTACCTTAATGGATACCTTCCCGGACCATTTGCCGAGTTGAAGATCCACTCCCTTTGCAACCCCTTTGATTGGAACACTTTCTGAGTTCATTGTTTTGATTCGACCCACTTCATTTTCTATCTTTAGGCCCAGTTTACAAGCAGCCTCCTCGGATATGAACAAATCAGAACTGCATGTGTCAACGAGCGCATTCAATTTTCTGCTGGCCACAATGATGTCTACAAACATCAAACCAGGGCTCATTCTATCTTCGACACCCCCTAGTATCGAACCAAGATTGTTATCCTCCACATCGGACTCCCCCTTTGCTTCCATGGTCGTGAGAGCAGCCTTCTTTGGGCAGTCCTTGATCATATGAGGACCATCACAGTGAAAGCAACTTATAGGCCCACTCTTTCTCTTGTCCCAAGGCTTCTTACCATTCATGTTCCTAGTGGGTCTTTCTTTATCTCCCCCACTATTACCGTTTTGATTAAATCTGGGCTTAGAAGAATTGGGATTATCTTTCTTTCCACCAAATTCAGCAAGCGATTCTGCTACTGACATAGCCTTGGTGAGTTCTTGAACTCCTCGGCGTTGCAACTCTTGCTTCGCCCACGGTTTTAATCCATCCATGAAGGAAAATAATGCCTCTTTCTCCCCCATATCTGAGATTTGGAGCATAAGCTCGCTAAACTCCTGCACATACTCCCTCATAGTGCCTTGTTGCGCAAGCCGACGCAACTTTGCCCGAGCCTCATCCTCGGCATTCTCTGGGTAAAACTGTGCTTTGAACTCACATCGAAACTCCTCCTATGTTTCGATTTCAGTCCCACCACGTCTCACATCAGTGGACCTACAACACCACCACAACAAAGCAACGTCAGATAAATACATTGCAGCAGTAGTTACCTTAGTTACATCCTCCGTGATGCCTTTGGCACAGAAGTATTGCTCGATTCCCCACAAAAAGTTGCCCACATCTCTTGCGGACCTTGTTCCCTTGAACTCCTTGGGCTTGGGTGTGACACCCGCTAACCCACCATTGTCCAAAGCAACCTTGGAGATTGTGAGTTCACCCTTGAGCTCCGCAATCTCTCCCTTCAAGGCCGCCACCATAGCCTCAATGGCATTATCTCTACCAGTCAACTGTTCCACATTATCTATCACATACACTTTGAGCTGCTCCTGCATGGACTGCAATCCATCATGGAGCCTATCGTTGACATCATCAATCCTCTCCTTGAGATCTCCTCTCATTGATATCCCCCGCAGAATTTTTAAGAGTGACGACACGATCCTCTAAAGCTGACAATATATCCCTCGAGCGACTAGCTTTCCTTGCCCTCCCACGGGTCTCTATTCCCTCAACTTCTTTCGACATCTTTCAACGGTAGTTACGAACCTTAGCTCGAATACCAACTGTCACGGACTTAGAGTTTTCCCACGGATCCGTGTGGCCTTATGCAGTTTCTTTGCTTAAAAATGCCTAAGTCAGCCTAACTTGCAGTGATAAAGGATTCAACAGTAAAAACGCCTAAGTCGACAACTTCATAGCGATAAAGGATTCAATGAAATTCCTTAAGGTTTCCACGAAGAACAGCAGAAGAATGAAGTAATAACGAGCCTTGAAAGATGAACAAAAGCAAGAACACTTGAGAGAAAAGTTTGAGTGAATACTCTCAAAATTCTTATTAACAACTGAATGAATTACAATGAGCAAAGAGGTCTCTATTTATAGTTGAGCCTCCCAAAATCAACGGTGTAAATCACAGTACATCAATGGCTACAATTAAAAGCTGTATACAATTAGAACTCTACATAATCAGCTATATACAATTAGAACTCTAAGATTCCATAATTATATCTTCTAGATCACTTCCTATTTTTTTATCGGGCTTTTGAGATGGGCTTTTAATCTCTCCAGGCACCGGGCCAGTTTGGTTGGGCCAAATGACCTCCCTCGAATACGATGGATCGCACAAGTTTGTCATGGTTGCATGCTCCCATGCGCAACCTATGACACTAGGACTTTACTTTTATTAAAGTTTGTATGAGTCATTGTACTAGGACTTTTATTAAAGGTTTGCCTGTCTGTAATATGTATCCAAGGAATTATTAGATTCCTTCTTATCTAGAATTCCTTCTCTATATAAGAAGAAGGAAAACTCTCAGATGTAAGATAGAGAACAATAATAAAAAAATACTAGAGTGCTTTTGTAAAATGTCTTGCTAAAACTCTCTATTATCTTCCTTATTGATTATGGTATATCAATAAGAGAAACCCTCCTGTGACTTTAGAAGTACGCTTTGTGCTTGCCATAAAATGGATCCTGAGCCAGAAACTAAGCTTAGATTAGGGGTACTAAACTCAGTTGGGTTTGAGGAAGTAGTCTGAATTAATGGTATTAACAGCTAAAAGGCAGTGTCTATTTAACTGGCCAAAAGGAGAATGCCTTGTTTTTGGCATAGCATACCTATTGTTATGATCTATTAATTCCTGATATCTCGGCCTGAAATCCATCTGTTATGTTTGGCATCAGAGCCAGCACTCTAAGATTTTTTTATTCGAGAAAAACTAGATTCAAAAGGAAGAGAAGTGATTTAAGCCATGAATTCTCCGAGAACCTCTACTACTAAAGCTTATTTATCTTTACCTAGTTTTCCCCTAAAATCTCATTCTGCTAGAAAAATATCTTCTTTATATGAAGTTACATACTTCTACGAAGAGGAAAAGGTCCAAGCTACGGACTTACCACTTGTAAATCCTTATTCTACATACCGAAACCTAGTTTTCTCCCATTAAAAGTATAAAATCTCTTATTAGTACTAGCCAGAAAAATGTTAGGAATATGTCCAATCCTAAAAATTGATAAACAACTCATTTATGGCTGACAGGAAGAACAATTTGTTACTCTTAAGATCCCTTCAAATTTACCCCACGAATGGATCCAACATGGATATTCTCATATCCATTTTGGAGCAGTCAAATTGGCTCTGAATTACCATGGAACTTCTGGGAAATCAATTGTGTCCAGGATCGCCCTACTAGACTCCAGATATAAAAGATATCAAGATGCTTGTATCAAAAAAGTTGAAGCCAGTTTAAGCTCAGGGATGGCTATGGTAACTTTGTTTCCAAACTTTACCATGTCCCTATAAGATCCAAATCTAATGGATGCCTTAAAAGTCCAAATCCAAATTATTGGGGCTAAAATGGTGGAATCGTGATTCTGACAACTCTTCACTATCGGATAGTGTACAGAGTTCAGGATCATGCTTTCAAACTCTCAAATCAAGGCTCTGAAGATTTTCTTCTCATATTTGTTAACACAAGAGAATAACCACATTACGTCCATGTTCCAAAGCAGATACCCAAGCAGGAGCTGTTAAAGCAACTACTAGAAAAGTATGTGACTAATTATGAGCAGATCTATTATCATGATCAACCGATAAAATCAACAAAATGTTAAATCATCACTAGATCTGATGGAACTAGTGAGATAACATTTGACCATAGTCATTTAAAGCAACCTCCTACACCACCAATCTTTCCCACACAGTTGATGTTATAACCACTACAGCCTGATGATCCAGGACCAGGTCCTGAAACAACTCTCATACAGAGCTTCCAATCTAATGGAAAGCCTTTGTATTTTTTCAAGGATCTTAATATAGGACACTGTCCTTGGGATCTTAATTGTTCTTGTGACTTATGTCGAAATCAAAGTTTTGATGATCTAGATGATGAAATCCAAAAGTCCCGTAGAAAGAAAAAGAATCACAAGAAATCAACCCAGTCAGAATTTTATGATCGATGGATGGATGCAGACCCAAATATTGGGCCATTATGAGAATATAATGGTAAATTTGTTTATCTTGTAGATTATTCTACAGGAAAACCAAAACCACAACCTCCTAAGGTATAGGACCAACCTCCCAAAGATCCTCTACCACCTAAAAGATACCCAAAGGATCAACAACAATGGTTACCTAAACCTTTAAAGCAACCATGTTACAAGAGGATCAACAAATGGGTCGAAAAACATAATCAATTCCAATCGTGTTCTCAAGAAGTAAAAGTTGTGCCCAAACACAAAAGGTTCCAGAAATGCAGATGTACGAGGCAACTTTTTCTTATAAACAAGAATTTCCACCACTTGAAGAATTTTCACGAAATGAGATTCTTCATGCTCCAAAAATTCCCTCAAAATTGCAAGCAGATGCATAAGGCCGACAAGTTAAGATTGCAGCAGTAGAAGCCACTTTAAACTGGCAAACAGAAAATGCACTGGCCCAAAAAC
This sequence comes from Gossypium raimondii, assembly GCF_025698545.1. Taxonomy (NCBI): domain Eukaryota; kingdom Viridiplantae; phylum Streptophyta; class Magnoliopsida; order Malvales; family Malvaceae; genus Gossypium; species Gossypium raimondii. The sequence goes on along the minus strand of NC_068571.1, from coordinate 30,348,934 downwards.
TCTGCATTGAAGAAGATAGACCTGAAAGTCAATCAGATTGATTTTAAAGTCTCAAAAATTGAAGATAAAACAGATGAAAATTCCAAGATGATCAAAGATCTCATCCGGCTTTTCCAAAAAAGATTGAAAGAAGTTGTCACTGAACTAGCAGCTCTAGGACAAGACTTTTTCTCTCATCTTTCCCAAAGATAAAAAGAAATACAAAACCTTAAGGAACAAATTCGAATCCTTAAGGAAACAGGAAAAATACCTTCTCCCTAACCTTCTAGGAATGGCATTGAATTATTCCCTTCAGTAAGACAATTGGACAAGCCCAGATAATCTGAAAATCTAAAGATAGAATTTCCTCCTCCTGAGGAAAAGAAAAAACCAAGTACTTATGATCTGTTTTTACATATTAAACCCGAAAAAGAAACAGAAAAAAGAGAAGCAGCAGAAAGAAAAAAGCAAAAGGAAAAAGCCTTGGGGAAAAGACCAGTAGAGAAAGAAGGGGCACAAGAAAGTCCTCCTCCATCCCCACCAAGACAGGTATCAAAATCGTTTTAGGGTCAAAACTTTTTAGGGTCACAAAAAAGTCCATCAAAGCTGTTTAGCTTTTTTTATAAATATCAAAACCAACAACAAGATCCTTACCAGGAAGTTTTGACCCTAAAGCTATTGTAGTAACAAAATATCTTGGGAAAAACTGGACTTTGATGGGCTTGCTTCTCAAATGTGTTGCTTTTTTGTGCCCCTTCTTCTTTCTCTACTGGTCTTTTCCCCAAGGCTTTTTCCTTTTTATTTTTTCTTTCTGTTAATTATCTTTTTTCTGTTTCTCTTTTGGCTTTAATCTGTAAAAATAGATCATAAGTACTTGGTTTTTTCTTTTCCTCAAGAGGAGGAAATTCTATCTTTAGATTTCTAGATGATAAGGGCTTGTCCAATTGTCTTACTGAAGGGAATAATTCAATGCCATTCCTAGAAGGTTGGGGAAATGTATTTTTCCCGTTTCCTTAAGTATTCGAATTTGTTCCTTAAGGTTTTGTATTTCTTATTCTCTTTGGGCAATATGAGAGGAAAAGTTTTATCCTGAAGCTTCTGGTTCAGTGACAACTTCTTTCAATCTTTTTTGGAAAAGCCGGATGAGATCTTTGATCATCTTGGAATTTTTATTTGTTTTATCTTCAATTTTTGGGACTTTAAAATCAATCTGATTGACTTTCAGGTCTATCTTTTTCAATACAGAGTTTTGGGCCAGTGCGTTTTATGTTTGACAGTTTAAAGTGGCTTCTGCTACTGCAATCTTAACTTGCCGGCCTTCTGCATCCGACTATAATTTTGAGGGAATTTTTAAAGCATGAAGATACTCCTTTCGTGAAAATTCTTCAAGTGGTGGAAATTCTTGTTCATAAGAAGTTGTCTGGTACATCTGCACTTCTAGAACCTTTTGTGCTTCGGCAACAGCTTCTTGAGAACATGATTGGAATTGATTATGTTTTTGGACCCATTTGTTGATCCTCTTGTAACATGGTTTCTTTAGAGGTTTAGCTAACCATTGTTGTTGATCCTTTGGGTCTCTTCTAGGTGGTGTAAGATCTTTGGGAGGTTGGTCCTGTACCTTAGGAGGTTGTGGTTTTGGTTTTCCTGCAGAATAATCTACAAGATAAACAAATTTACCATTATCTTCTCCTAATGGTCCAATATTTGGGTCTCCATCCATCCATCGATCATAAAAGTCTGACGGGGTTGATTCCTTATGATTCTTTTTCTTTCTACGAGGCTTTTGGGTTTCATCATCCAGATTATCAAAACTTTGATTTCGGCATAATTCACATGAACAATCAAGATCCCAAGGACAGTGTTCTGTATTAGGATCCTTGAAAAAATACAAAAGCTTTCCATTAGACTGGAAGCTTTGTATGAGAGCTGTTTCAGGACCTAGTCCTGGATCATCAGGCTATAGTGGTTGTAACATCAACTGTGTGGGAAAGATTGGTGGTGTAGGAGGTTGCTTTAAATGACTATGGTCAAACGTTATCTCACTAGTTCCATCAGATCTAATGATGATTTGACTTTTTGTTAATTTTATTGGCTGATCATACTGATGGATATGCTCATAATTAGTCACCCACTTTTCTGGTAGAAGCTTTAACAGCTCCTGCTTGGGTATCTGTTTTGGAACATGGACGCAATGTGGTTCTTCTCTTGTGTTAACAAAAATGAGAAGAGAATCTTCAGATCCTTGATTTGAGAGTTTGAAAGCATGATCCTGAACTCTGTACACTATCTGATAGTGAAGAGTTGTTGTACCTGCTGATTCCACCATTTTAGCCCCAATAATTTGGATTTGGACTTTTAAGGCATCCATCAGATTTGGATCTTGCAGGGACATGGTCAAGTTTGGAAACAAAGTTACCATAGTCATCCTTGAGCTTAAAGTGGCTTCAACTGTTCCGATACAAGCATCTTGATATCTTTTATATCTGGAGTCTAGCAAGGCGATCCTGGACACAACTGGTTGCCCAGAAGTTCCATGGTAATTCAGGGCCAATATGACCGCTCCAAAATGGATATGAGAACATCCATGTTGGATCCATTCATGAGGGAAATTTGAAGGGATCTCAGAGTAACAAATTGTTCTTCATGTCTGCCATAAATGAGGTGTTTATTGAATTTTGAGGATTGGGCATATTCCCGAACATTTTTTCGGCTAGTACTAATAAGAGATTTTATACTTTTAATGGGAGAAAAACTAGGCTTCTAGTATGTAGAATAAGGATTTACAAGTGGTAAGTTCGTAGCTTGGACCTTTTCCTCTTCAGAGAAGTATGTAACTTCATATAAAGAAGATATTTTTCTAGCAGAATGAGATTTTAGGGGAAAACTAGGTAAAGATAAAGGAGCTTTAGTAGTAGAGGTTATGGGAGAATTCATGGCTTAAAGCACTTCTCTTCCTTTTGAATTTGGTTTTTCTCGAATAAAAGAAAATCTTGGAGTGTTGGCTCTGATACCAAACATAACAGATGGATTTGAGGCCGGGATATCAAGAATTAATAGATCATAACAGCAGGTATGCTATGCCAAAAACAAGGCCTTCTCCTTTTGGCCACTTAAACAGGCACTGCCTTTTAGCTGTTAATACCATTAATTCAGATTACTTACTAGCATGAGAAGTTAGTGGGATCAAAGCTAGCTAGATTTGAGGCTAGTGGCAGAGGCATGGCCCCAGCCCCCTCTAAAATGAAAAATTGTTATTTAGGTTCTCTAAATTTTTTTTAAAATTTTAAACTAGTAAAGATAAAATTATACTTTGGCCTCCTAAAATTATAAAAATTCAATTTAATACTTTAAAAATTATAAAGATATAGACTATAAAATATTAAAATTTCATTCGACTCCCCCTAAAAAATTGTTCTGACTTCGTCTCTGGCTAGTGGGATGCGAAGCCAGCGGGTAACAAAGTTAGCGAGATGCGAAGTTAGTGGAACGCGAAACAAGCGGGATGCGAAGCTAACGGGATCAAAGTTAACAAGATGTGAAACTAGTAGGATGCGAAGCTAGCGGAATTGAAACTAGCAGAAAGCGAAGCTAACGGGATTGAAGCTAGCAAGAAGCAAACAAGTGGGATCGAAGCTAGCGGAAAGCAAAGCTAGCGAGATCGCAGCCAGCGACATTAAAACTTTTATCAAGATTAAAGTTTATTTCGAAGTAAATAGTAAAATTTGTAATAAATGTAAATTTGAAAACCCTGCTAGGTGCCTAAACCGTAGCATAGATAGACAAAAACTATGGAATTGACTAATAATAAAATAAATAAGAAAACTTATACTTAACAAGTTGATTTATGTTGACAACTTCCAGTTTAATTCCTTTTAAATAACTATATATTAATCACACCTTAATCTAAAGCCTGTGAATTATTGAGTATCAACTATATCTACAGATTAAGTAAGAATTTTAGCATTTACCAAGGAATAATATCGCTACTCGCGTGGTATGGTGATCATTATCTCCCAAGATTATGGTCATAAGGAGCAAATATAATTTAACGTAGATCTCTCCCTTTTTTTTAATTATACTTTAATATAAATCATTAGCTGTTCTCAGAAGCATTAAAGCATTTATGCGCAACAATTACTTTTCAATTATATAACAACTTTTAATTCAATGTCTTTACTTCAAAATTTTCCAAGTGAGATTGGAAACTCATATTAGACCATCTTACATGAAATTCTAGCAAAACATATCATGTATCTCCAAAATTGTGAAATTTTAAGGTACTTACCTCGCTTTTAGTTGTTTTGCAAAATTTCCAGCAACCATTTTTTAAGAATAATGTCAACTACTTCATTGGCAGAACACGTATATATGTAACTGGCAAAAGCGGTGCTTTCACCATAATCGTCGACTTTTTTACTAAGAATATTTGTATTTTAGGGGATGAAAGGAAGTGGTGCTTTGACCATAAAGGGCGACTTCTCCATTAAGAGAATATGTATCTAGCAGCCAGCAAGGAGTGACTTTTGTATAGAAGAAATTTTATTTTTGGAGACTGACGAAAGTGGCGCTTTGACCACGACCATGAACTTCTTTAGCAAGATAATTTGTATTTTGGGAGAGTAACGGAAGTGATATTTTAACCACAACAATGACTTCTCCATTGAAAGAATTTGTATTTTGAGAGAGTGACAGGGAGTGATGCATTGATCATAATCATCGATTTCTCTACTAAAAGAGTTTGTATTTGGAAAAGTAATGGAGGTGGTTCCCTAACCACAACGGTCGACTTCTCCACTAAAAGAAATCGTATTTGGGAGAGTAATAGAAGTAGCACTTTGACCACAACGGTCGGCTTCTCCATTAAATATACTTATGTATAATAATTAGTTGAATTGGCCAAATTGAGAACAACAAGTTGACAATTCAAGCTTGCAAGAATGTACTTAAATATCAATAAATAATTCCCTTCAAACACATGTAAAACCACAAATAAGGTACGTTAAATTGAAATACACCTTTTTATCATCTTTCTATGGTAAATTTTTCTTAGAGCATTACACTCGTGTAGGATGTCCAACGGTCCTACGGAAATGACAATACATAGGATTAGATTTTTTATCCATTAGTAGATTGGCACTCAGGACTAGGTAGATGGGCACTACCTTCATTCACCCATTTATTCAAAAGTTCAAGTACTTTTTCCATAGAGCATCAGAACCACGGTGGAAAGTCTCTTCCATCACTACTATATATGTTTAGGTTTTTTAAATAACTTCTCTTTATTTGAAACAAAAAAAAAACCCTCTTTCGGGTGAAAGTGATAAGTTCGTCTCTTATTTTCCATGATAATATTATCGGCTCTTCTAGTAGCCTCTACCAAATTAGAAAAAGAAGGTAATGATAAATTTTTCAAGTAAAGCTGAAATTCGTCAAACATACGTTGGATGCACACTTTAACCAATTTCTTTTCATCATGAGGCTTCTTGCACATCTAAAACTCTTTCTAAAGCAATGAATGTAATCCATGGCATCCTCTTTTGATCTCTGATATTATCTACCTAAGTCAACAAGACTAACCTTCTCTTGAGTGGACAAGAACTTCTCTCCAAATATTGCACACATATAGTTTCAAGATTCCACAAGAATCAGGTTTGAGGTTAAGAGAACTTTCTAAGTCATTAACAGGAAGGAATATACTTAGCATGCTTAAATTATCGTCTAACCCAACAACTCCTAGCATCACAAAAATTTCATTAAATGCTGAAAGGCATCATACTTGTCATTGAATTGCTTAAATTTAGGACTGATGTAATCTTTGGGACATGATGTGGCAGCTACCCTAGCAAGGTATAGCAGTTTGAGATCAAATACGAAAAACTAAGGCTTTTGTTTTTTTTTTTTTTTCTAGCAACTTGTAAAGATATTTGGTGACAAAACCCTGGGTTTTAGTGGATTGTGCCACCAAGAAGGATATGCTCCAGGTTGGAAGTTTATGGTGATATATTTTCCTATGGAAGCAATCAAGGTGTGGGTTATAAGTGTGTTGGTGTTGGTTGCGCCAGTTGTCATAAGAAGCACAAAATTAGAAGCATCGAATGTTGCCATTTTTTATAGGAGCGATTTCAGTGAAAGTATTTCCTATGGGCTGGATGTGAGAGGCAATGTCATTTTGGATAGTTAAACAGTGTGTTATACTATGTGATTATACCAACTGATATTAAGAATTAGAGTCACATCAACAAAGCATTGAATTTAAAGTTTATGTAAAATTTGATATAAGACATGTATAAACTAATTTAACCTTCATATTTGTTTCTTATAATTCATGTATTTTAGACTTTAATACTAACTTTAAATTTGAGTTAACACTCCATTTCTCAGTTGTCTTTCCAAACATAGTGTAACAATTGTGCTGAACAATTAAAAACCAAAGTTTTAATGACTGTCTGCATCTGCCTGTCAACAAAACTAGCAAACCAATCCAGTCACCAGGGGAAGACAGACAAGGAAAAGGAAAAGTTACTGTGTTCCGTGAAATTTGGGATAGAAAAGGGAAGGCTTTAATGTAAAAAAAAAAAAAAAAGGAAGTGTTACTTAATCTCAACCTTATATTTATTTTAATCTATTTTACGTAAGTAGATTCCTCCTATTTTTATATTATCAACAAATAAATTATTATTACTCATTAAAATAAAATTATTTATATTTATATTTAAATATTTCTATAAAATGACATCATTTTATTTGTTATATTCATTTAAAGAGTAAAGAGACATCTAAGTTTTTATTTTTTAATAACTTAACAAAATTTTAAAAATAAACTACCCAACAATCAACAGTCACTGCATTTCATTTAAAACTATATTTAATCATTCAATTTTAAAAATTACATAATAGTCAATAATGTTATTTACTTGTTATATTTTAATCACTCATATCCTAACATGACCATATACTAATTTGGGATGACATGACACATTAAATGTTGCCAGTGAATTATAATTAAAATATCATTTTGATACTTTTAATTTTTAACAATAATTTTAAAAAATAAATGTTTTATAAAAACAAGTAAAACTTATAAAAATAATTGAAATTTACAAAAAATAAAAAAATTCCAAAAAGAAACATTGTACCTTACCTTCTTCCTATCGCAAATCCATCAACCTTTTTCTTCCTCTCGTCGCTGCGTTCGCCGGTACCAATCTAACCATGGTCTTGAATGAGGAGGTAACCCATGATTTTTTGAAGCATTTAGGGTCTAAGTTTTGGATCCTTGAAAATACTATCCTCGTTTCTTCATATGAATCCAACACTCGAACTTTCTTTTTTGAAAATAAAATTGAAGTGCTATTTTTGAAATAAAATGAAAACCCATAAAAGATTAACAGTTACGATCAGAATAAGAACAAATAAAAAGTACTTTTCTAAAAGAAAAGTAAATGGAAAGATAAGAAAAATGCCAATAAAAAAAATAAGGAGTTAAATTTTGTTTAAAATGATAAAAACTAAGAGCTTTAAACTAGACCTGATCATGGGATGAGTTACTTGACCTGTCTTGAAGGTTCGTCCGAAAAATGAAAAGATTTGTGTTAAAATATAGGTCCAAAAAATAAGCTTAGATAAAAAACAATGCCCGTTTTTTAAACAGATCAAGCCTCATATAAGATTTTTTTTTCGGGCCCAGCCTAAATTATATACTAATTATTTTATTTAATTATTTTTAATTTTTAGTTTTAGCTTTACCAACCATTTATCTCCTGTGCCCCCTCCCTCTTATTCTTAATTCCAAACCAAAATCTCCAAGTGTCACCACCTCCACCTGTCTAGTGCCACTGTCCGTCGGCGCTGCTCACCACCTCCACCTCCCACCTGCTTCCTCTATCGTCGGCACCCATCTAATTTCCTCAGCCGACTTAGGTAAGAAATCTCCTTTTCATTTTCTTCATTCTGTTTGGTCATCAAGAAAATGAAGGAAATTTTTTTAAAAAAATGGGGGTTGTTGTTAATGAACCATCTCCTTTTCACTTTCTTCCTTTCCCTACCGTCTCCTCTGCCACTGAACCCAATCACATTAATTACTCTAATAGTAGTAGTTAATGACCTAGTTGCTCTAACTAGAATCATGAGTAAACTTCAGAAAATAAGTTTACATGCACACACAAACACATATACAATCTATCGTCTCTAATGAAAAGTTCTTTCATGGATGATTTTGTGTTATTTTATAACAAAAAGAATACCCAATCCAAAAATAGTGAAATTATGGATGTTGAGATTCGAATCTTCGGACTAAAGAAGTTAACGCCATGACTCAACTGTACTAAACCATGATTGAAGTTCATGATTTATGTATTTTATATCATTTTTCATTTTTAAAAAGAATTTTGTCATGATATCATTGTAAAGAGCTAAAAAGCTACTATAACTGCTCCTTTTCGTACTGTTTAGATATTAAATATTAAATACTTTAAAATGCAATACAAGAGATAATAGTATACTTTTATGCAATAACTATTTAGTTGGATTTAAGTTAAAGATTAAGGGGTTATTTAGGTACCGGTTAAAGATTAAGGATTTATTTGGATAAAGCAAAAGTACAAGAGCTTTTTTAATTAAGGTAAAATAGTTTAATGACTTTTTTAAATATGGGTCGGGTCGGGCCAAGCTCGGGCTTAACTATTATAATTTGAGTAGGGATTGGGTAAATTTTTAGGCTTATATTTCGGTTCAGGTCGAACCTAAAAATTGGGCCTGAAATTTTTTTGAGGCCCGATTCGGCCTATGATCACCTCTACTTTAAACCCAGTATAGAGAGAGAAAGATAGAGAAAGAAAAAAGATGATAAGAAAGTGAAAGGGGAAATGCGTGGACTTTGTTTTTAAAATGGGAATGATAGATTTTGGGCTAAATAATTCCAATGGGCCTTTTTTTTAAATTAATTAGCCCTTTAGGCTGGTTTTAAAATTAATTAGAAAAATATGCTGATTTAAATATAAAGCGCGTTTAGCTGGGCAATCTTTTTGCACAGGTGTCAAGAAGCACGCCTAGCTGGATGCGCTTTCCTTCAGCGGTAAAATAAAAATAAAAATACCAACGATAATTTTTTTACCCTATAAATACCCCCCAAATTTTTTTTTTTCATTAACATCCTTCTCTCAATTCTCTCAAACCCTCTCAAGTCTCTCAACTTTCTCATTTTGATTGTGTTCGATAATTTCATTTAAAAACAATATTTTTATTAATTATCTCGTATTGTATTTATTCAAAATCAATTTTTCACGAATGGTCATCTCTCTAATCTACTTCGAAAACAAGCATATTTTCGCCGCCCAAGCAGTAATGGTAAGATGGAAATTTAAATTTTGTTAATTTCAATAATGTTAATTTTTTTTAATTTGAAATTATTTTTATTGTGTAAATAGGCGGATTATCATGTTCTGGAAGGCTTCATTCATGATATGGGAAAGCTTACGATCCCTGAAATTCATGGCCATTTGCAAGCGGTTGGATTCTTACATGCATCTCACATTTCCAGGAGCTGCAAACTCGATTTAGCACTAATCAGCGCGTCGGTGGAAAGATAGAGCCTCGAAACACACACTTTTCACCTTTCATGCGGTGAGTGTACAATCACACTCGAGAATGCAGTGCTACAACTCAGTCTGCCAGTGAATGAGCCAGTCATCACGGGATCAGCGATCGTTTCGAGTAAAGTGGACACCTGCACATCACTGTTGGGGAAGGTCCTAGACAAGTTCGAAGGTGATCGAATATCGATGAACTGGTTGAAAGATAACTTTGACGAGCTCCCTAAAGACCGAATGGAGGAGGTCATAGAACAATGCGCTCGAGTATACATCATGAGGTTAATCGGGGGCATTTTAATGCCTAACATATCTCAAAATTTAGTGCATGTAAGGTGGCTACTATATCTAATGGACTTCAATGAGTACAGAAAACTAAGTTGGGGATCTGACATATTGTCCACGTTATACCTGGAGATGTGTCGGGCCACGGTATCGAATGCGATGTCGATCAATGGTTGCCTGCTCCTACTGTAGTCGTAAGCCTGGTGGCGACTATTATTTCTACGTCCTAAGGTAACCGTCCCATACATGTTCCCATTGGTGACGAGATAAACATCATTTATTAACAAATACGTAATCTGTATAGTAATTTTTTTATTATACATTTCGACTAACATATTGCTTGTACAGGTGGAACCATGGGCAGAGCTATGTGGGACTGCCCAAGAAGCTAAAAGATATTAGGCTATTGTTAGATCAACGCTCAGAAGCCGAACTTAGTTATTTATTCTTTCGAACCTATATTCATTACATAATGATTTGTAAAAAATATCATACATAATGATATTTAGAATTTTGCTTTTTAGTTTGAATGGATGCCTACATCGACATCGATATTATATATTGCATCCCATTAGAAGTGTTTGACAATCAACAGTTGTAGGACATCAAGGTGTCGTTGGTAGTGTACGTGATGGTGGAAATGCATTAATTGGATCGGCTGTTACGATAATTCGGGTAAAGGTAATAAATTTCATCATCACTATGAGACTTGAAGGAGCTGCACAAGGTGGACATGTGGGGGAAGACAACAATGACTGGGCAGTGCAGCACGGAGAGTACATTGAAGTGGGGATCATAAGATGCAATCCTTACCCGTTCGCCAACTATCTTTCTCAATGGACACGATAGCAACTGATGATTACTTGGCATGGTTCACAGCCGTCAGCAAGTCGTATATGTTACCACCAGAGGCGAGGAGTAGGAAAATTTGAGTGAAGAGGCAATGTTGACTGCCACAACAGCGTAGGAGGGGACGCAGTCGCACTATGGGTTCGTCATTCACTTTGGCAGAAGATACGCCGTCTGTGGCTATACAATATTTGAGTTAGTTCGCTCCACTTATTCCCATTCAATTAAGAAACCCTCTATTTTTTTCATAAGCACCATCGCCGCACGTGGCTAGTTCTTCTACTCTCGCAGGTACATATTTCATGGCACCGGCATCCCCCGCATACTACACCCCCATGCAGATGTTGATGTCGAACCTCATGTTGGGATAGACGCTGACGTATACATTGCCGCCGATGATGATACCGATACAAACGCCCATGTAGTAGTCGATGACGATGTCAATGCTCGGTACATTTCTAATGTACTCGAGATTTGGGGCACTTTATGGTTACATGCCTATAATGACCCAAACTCCGCACGTATTACTGTTTTATGGGAGTGGCTCATCGTCACAACCATTGAACGCGGGAGTGACAAATACACGATGACAGGTGAAGACGACGCAACAATCGACCATAGAGGAAGATGATGACATTGTTGATACCAAAGAAACGATTGCCTAGAGGGCTGTGCTAAGTACATATTCACTCATTAATGACGATGAGGAGGAAGCCTATAGGCCCACACCTCCGAATACATGTCCAAATGCACCTCCGATTGCACCTCTGGTTGTACGGCCGATTGTACATAGAGATCCTTCAGTTAGGTGATCTTTCTCTAACAAATTTCCTATTCCCCAGGAGGAAAAGCCTGACACTTCAAATAATCCGAACGCTTTAAACATGTTTAGAATATGTTCTAGCACTTTCAAGGTTTTTCTTTGCAAATAGACCCTTCCTTGCGGCTATAAAATGGCTTACACACACCAAACTTCATTATCCCTCAATCATATAATTTCTCCCCAATCCTCTTTATTTCTCCATTATAAACTATTTCCTGATCTTAAAATTTCTATTTCTAAAAGTATTTTGTTTACGTTCAAGGTATTCTTGAGTCGTAGGTGATGTGATATCGCTCCGAGCCGCACACATTTCATGTGTCATGGACGGAAGCGTTAGTCCTGTAATGCGGAGAAACGATGAATACTCATTGAGAAGGCTAAGTGCAAATTCTAAGCCTCATGAACCTTTTTTGAGGAATCTCGACAACCTTTGGCTAGATGAGTTTAGTGGCTCATGCCTTTTGAGAAAAAAGAAATAAGCTTAATAAAATAGAATTTTATTGAATAAATAAAAGAAAAAAAACTAAGAACTTTAGGGAGACGGAGATGAGTCCCTCTTTTTGTCACTTCATCCCTTCTTTATAGTACACAGAAAACCTAATTTGTTCCTATTGAAACTCTAAAAGATAAATAAAGATAAAAGATGAAATTAAATCTAAATAATAATCCTAACAATAATCCTAATAAAATTCAAATTGAAATAGAGTCTTATTGTTTATAAATCTCTTCTTTGAATTTTTGCCCTAAGTCTTTCACACTTTGTATTTTTGGCACCACTTCTTTCCTATTTCGCATGCTAGCCCATTTATCTTTAAATTCATGCTTTTTGTCCCTAAATTTCCTTTTTCCTTCAATTTAGTCCCTACAAGATAAAAAACCATAAAAAACACAAATTAGTAGAATCATACTCAAAATATATATGCAATTAACACGTAAAAGTATGTCATTTTAGAGTATTATCACATATTCATAAGGAAAAACTTTGGGGCTTCCTGCTATAATCGGTGTAATTTTTTTCTCCATTTCCAGGCGATCGGTACCTTTAACCTTCCTTTTTATTCGAAGGTCAACACCGTCATAGACGCAAAAGAACTCTCAAGCAGGTAGCAATTGTTCCGGTGTAGTAAAGGTGATGCTCCTTTGAGGCAACGATAGTTGTCTTTATTACACAAACCATTAATAACTACAACTGCTGCCGCACCGACCCGATTTTAACCTATACTGTGCTGGAACATCTGTTCTCCACCTTGGAGCCCTCTTGTGTCCATCTCGGTGTCAGCCTTTGAACGAGAATGAAAGGTTAAAGATACCGATTGGTTGGAAATAGATAAAAAATTACGTTGATTACACTTGAAGTTTTCAGAGTTTTTTTGTATGATTATGGTGTCAATCTTATGTATGGTATATATAAGGCATTGTTTGCGAGTATCCAAAAAACTTGAAATCCTGACCGTGTAACGATCGTCACCTAGTCCCCCAGTTATACTCAAACCCGTGATCGCATCACGACCGCCGAATGGGATCTCCACCTAGACTTCGACCCCCTAATCGTATCAAGCATTATTACCCCGAAATCAGATTTCCCCACGATGGGTTTCTAAGGTGATGGTCCTATCCCGCCATGACATATGAAATGTATGTGTGCTGAGGTGCGTTATCACATCCCCGACCCCTCAAAACTACTTAAGAACTTTCACCGTTTCAGTCGAAAAACCTGAACACTTTTAAAATACTCTAAATCTTAAAAAAATAAAAACCCTAACCATAAAAAAATAAAAGCCCTAACCTTAGAGAGAGAAAGGCTAGACATGCTTTCCCTTTCTTTCTCCTAAAAACAACCTATTTCCCTAATTAAATTTAAAAATCGCCTAAAGGCCTAATTAATTAAAAAAAAGGCCTATTGGCCTTATTTAGCCTAGATTTTGATTTAAATATTATATTTTTAGTATAATTATTATGAAAGTATAAATAAAATGGATTGAATTCATGTTATCTCTCTTAACTCACCCGTAAAAAAAATGAGATTGATGATGGAGAAGAAGGATAAAAGAGAGGTGTTTCTATAAATTTTCTCACTTTATTCTTAGTATTTTTAATATTTTTATAAATTTTAATTATTTTTATAATTTTTATTTATGTTTAGAAATTTTAAAAGTTTTAGAATTATTGTTAAGAAAATATTTAAAACATCAAAATAATATTTTAGTTATAATTTAAGGGCAAATTAGTTATTAACCTTTTGAATTAATGTGCCGTGACATCCCTTTAAATGGATGTTAACGGAAGAGTGATCAAAATGTAATAATTCAATAACGTTATTACTATTACGTAACTTTTGAAAGTTTGATGATCAAAATGTAATTTTAATAAAAGTGTAGGGATTGTTGTTGTAATTTACCCAATTTTAAAATAAACAAACAAATTATAAGAAAGAGTGCATGGTGGAGCGCCTACCGATTGAAGCACCCTTTGGATGAGCAGTGGCTGTGATGCGGTGAAATCTTTTACCTCACAACTATAATAACTAATCTCACCACTACCGTTATTTTTTACATTACCAGAGTTAAACACACCGTCCATCTAAAGGCACCCTAAATTTGTCCAAAAGTATTTAGTTGATACTTAAAATTTTTTTTGATGTATTTGGTACTTTAATTTTTTTTTGATGTATTTGGTACTTGAATTTGTATTCCATCACCTAAATTAGTATCTCTGCACTAATACCATTATTTTATATTGACATGGCACTGATAATCAATCTATTGATGACACATTGCAACCTTTTAGTATGTCACATGGTAAATATAAATTTCAAGAATTAAAAAACTTTAAATATATATAAATTAATAAAAAATTATAATTTTTCCAAACTTGGACAAAAATTATATTTTTATTAATTTATTAATTTTTGTTTTAATTTATTCTTATCACATGACATATTGAGATACCATCATCATATTAGTTATTAATACCATATCAATATAAATTAATAGTGTTAGTGCGAAGATACCAATTTAAGTGACAATACAAGTTTAAATACCAACTAAATATAAAAAACTTTTAGTACCAACTAGATATTTTTGAACAAATTCAAGGGGTAAATTACATATTAACCCTTTTAATAGACTATACTACTATATACAAAAATAAAAAAAAAATTAAAAGAAAGGTAAAGGAAAAAGGAAAAAATTTATTTCCGCGAATCCTCTTCCTCTCTTCCTTTCCACTCTTCTAAAGTTAGAAATTTAGCTAGAATTCTCGGCCTCTTCTCATCTCCGCCGCCGCTGCCATAGGTTAAATCTTTACTATTTTTTCCTCACTGATGAAATCGCTTTTTATTGATTAGAAAATTTTTTCTTTTTTCCCCTCGTGTTATATATCACTTTTCCCTTATCCTATTCCAGACCTCTTGAATTAGGATTTATGAAATTGATATGAATTCCATCTCTTTGATTTTTTATAGGATTATTTCTCTATTTGTTGTTATTCCAGTTAATTTGTGATTAATTTCGGGTTTTTTTTAATCTGAAACTGTTTCTGCGATTTGGTTTTAACTGTTAGGTGTTCTACTTAGCTTCAAATAGTGATGTTTGGATTGTCTTTATGGACAATAGATGTCAAAAGTGTGAAAGTTATTAATTTGCTTGTGATGTTTGCAATTTTAGTTCTTTAGGGTCTGCTTTATGTTCCATTTTTAGATAAGCTGGACATTTGGCTAAGAGGCTAAATTTCATGTTTTCCAGCTTATAACCAGCCGGATTTTGCATGAAATGCTAAAATTTTACTGACAAATTTCCTTCCAGAGGCACTAGAACACATCGGATAACTTAACCTCGTGTTTATTCTCCACTTATGGGGCATTATTGAGTGCCTGTTTGATTTTTCCTTTCTCAGGTTGTAAATTGTCTGCTAAGGCATACTTCTGTGCTATGTTCTGTAAGCTAGTAATGCATACTTCAGTTCTTTTCGTTAACCTGCTAGCTTGTTATCCCCTGCTAACCAAAGACTCTGGTGTGATAATTCTCTGAAGATTTTTTGCTTTCTTTATGTGAACTTGTAATGATGTTTGTTTGATTATTCTACCACTGGCACTATGCTCTTTTCAAATGGAAAGTTGACCATGGTTATTTGATGTATTCCTTGGCTTTTTCATGGTTCTTGAACTAGTACATTACCTGTTTTGTTTTACCTTTTAAGTTGTTTTCTTTGTCCCCCATGTGTTGAACTTAGAATAATCTATTTATCCACTGACATCAAATAACAGGGGAAAATGCAACAAGTTCCATTTGCATTGGGTGAATGACAAAGATAATTGTGGGATATGGGAGGCTGCTGCTGTTCTTCCAGGAAACCTCTTCTGCATGGGACACCTGTGTATTACTATGTTAGTAATATGCTTATCTTATAAATATTTTTAATGCCTGTGGTATCTTATGACTTTTTCTTTCTTCACAGTTCACAGTAGAGAAACGGAAGTTCTCTTTAGGAATACTGGAAGTAATCACTTATTACCATCCATTATAACAGATGGAAAACGGAGCAAACACTAGTATTCTGAACTACCCCTAATTCACTCTTCCTTCGAAATTGATTATTCGATGAAACTGTTATTCTTAATTCCTTTTCTTTCCTTTCTTTACTTGAACTAGTTGTAGAATCTGTGGTCTGCTGCTGATCTTTTGAGTCTGATGAATGGTGGAAGCCTTTTCTGACTTGAGGATTTTCTGCCAAAACTATAAACTTCATTCTGTCCTTTGATCTCCTTGATGTTAGGTGCAAGCTGAATGTTAGATGTTATGCATGCTCAAATTTCTGAAAATAGTTGTGATCTTCTGCTTTGACTTATTTGATTCTTTTAGTTTACTTTAATTCACTCTTGAACCTTGTGTTGCTTGTTTCAGTGGCCACTAGCCCATTAGATGATGATTGCTTCCTAATAGTTTCTAATTTGTGTTGGTGGCAATCTCCTTTTTCTACTATTGTGATATAAGAGTTCTGAGAATTTCTATCTATTAAAAATCATTCTTTGAATTTTAAAACTCCTGCAGTGTCCACCAGCTTTGGAAGAGAATGAGTCTGTAACACCTCATGATGGATCAGCCTCCGCAATGGCTGCAAGATTCCTGGTTAATTTGGATTTAGAAGTACCTGACACCTTTAGACCACCTCCTGCACCATTGCCATATGATGTGGTCTTGGGATGTCCACAATCAACCGATTCGGAGTCCTTCAGAGAAACTCTTAGTAGAGGTAGTTTCGAGACTCTGCCAACATGTGAAGATCTTGAGGAATCTGACTGCAAAACACAGTCTGGTTTGCTTCTTTCGCCAAGGAAATCAGAAGTCTCAAAATTAACCGAGTCTAAGGAATCAACGGCAGAAGAAGAGGATGCTTGTCCTATTTGTCTTGAAGGTAATGTAATCTCTTTTCCTAAGGCTTTAATTGCCAGTAAAGCTAGATCTGTACCCTGTGCTGCTGCTAACTGATTTGTGCATATTAAAAATAATGGCAGTTTCCTTGTTAATACTTTAACAGCTCATAAGTAATGGCTTGCTTATGGTATTTGCACATGCAGAGTATGGCACAGAGAATCCAAAACTTATCACTAAATGTGAACACCATTTTCATCTCTCATGCATTTTGGAGTGGATGGAAAGAAGTGACACCTGCCCTATCTGCGGTCAGGTTTGCCTCTGTTAAGTTGAGTTTATTTTAGTTGATTATACTGCATAGGTTTGCCCAGGGTACATTGATTAACTTAGGACAAGGCTTAGACTTGGACTTATTGGCTCCAATTTACTATACCCAACAAATAAGGACTAAAATTTTGTCTGTCTTGCAGATTGTGTAAGTTCTTGGGCTTTGCATGGTGCCTCCACACACACACACACATTGCAGTGTCTTATTTTATTTGCATCTCAAATGAACTGCCACAGCTTCTATTCCTTGTGCGAAATATTATGCTTTGCATCACCTGGCATGTTTAAGATGTATATACTTATGTCTACAGAGTAGTGACAAGTTCTACTTTAATGTTACAGGAAATGATATTAAACCAGACTTTTGGTCAATGACGCTTGGTATGCTGCAGATACATATTGGTTTTTGGTTCTGCAGCAAGTCTGATGGTGTGCCCCCAAGATTGAATTTTATCAGATATCTAGTTATATAAAAAGGTTAAATTGTTGTGTTCAGGCTGTTAAATCTTTTCTCCAATTCTTCAAGTTTGTGACTTGTGAGAGTAAAGAACCAAGTTGACACAATATTAAACACAGCTTGGGATGTTAATGCTCCTCTGTTGCAGTTAAATAATTTGTCATCGATTTTCAGATTATTGGGGAGGATGGCGTAAACTACAAGGTCAATGGAGGGATCAGGTTCAGATCGAAATGAGCTTTATTTTGTGGAAGGGAATGAGAGTCGTCAGCCTGCCTTGCTTCAAGTAATGATAATCAGAGTTTTACTTGTACAGGTTTCCTTAACATTTACCTTTTGTTTATTTCTTACTATGTCATATGGTATGAATTTTAGATCAATCTAATTGTCTATTGTCGTCTGCTTTGCTGTTTTGCCCGGTGGTTGAGCTTGAGATAATGTATGATCCAAGACAATCATTTGCACAAATGTTTCTTGTCTCTCTTTTCTTTCTTTTTTCTTTTTAACAAAACAAAACAATATGTGATTTTAACAAATCAAACAAAATTGAATCAAATATTAAAGTAATTGAACCGTACAGAATTTCACAAGTTCGGTTCATTGGGTTTTTTTCAAATAAAATAATTTATATATTTTTAAGTTAGTTTTACTAATTTATATATTTAATATTTATTTTATATCATAGAAATTGCAGAAGCAAAACAAAAGCTAATTGTAAATTAAATAAAAATAAAATTTGGTTTGGTTTGGTTCAGGTAATAATATATATATTTTTATTTTATGAATCAAAATCAAAATCGCATTGAATAATTTCAAGTAATGACAAATCAAAACTAATAAAATAGAACTGGAATGTCAGAATCAATTTTCACTTGTTTCTCAGCCTTATACATAGTCTCCCTTCTCCATTTTTCTTTATGAATCCCATGACGCTTAATCTCCATGCAACTTTTTTTATACCCCGATGAATTCATCTCCATCAACTCTTTGATTTTGCATAAACGTTGATGCATTGATTGTCTACCTCTAAAATTGTAATTATACTTTTCTTACCTTTTTATTTCATTTTCACATTAGTTACGGGGTGGATTCAAAATTCTAATTGCACTTGTTGGTGTGGCACTCACGAGGTCTCACTTACTCCTCAAAACACCTCATAGAGACATTCTTTGACTTGATACTCGTGTGGACCTCACTTACTTATTGTCATCTCTAACTTCAACTATCTCATCCCAATATCCCATCTATAGTGATTGAAAACGTGTCCAATTACCACCCTACCTAGGCATATAATGGTGACCACTTGGTCACTTGTTCTTAACCTGCTAATAGGGACTCGATAGTGTGGCACCTCAACACTGCAACTTAGAGTATAAAATCCCTCAGCTTTGACAGAATAAGGGGACTCTCTTTTCTCTCTCTTCTTCCTCAATCTTCTTTCCCAATTCTAAGCTCACCTCCTCGAAACACCATCTACGATGGCTCTCCGTCTTGTACCTAACAAGGTGAACCACCCAACTCTGCCTTCCTTGCTGCCTTGTTAGATTCAAATATTTAGGTGAGCATGGGCTCATACCCGTCATGATATTTCTCTGATGGCAAACCCAAAAACATTATCCCCGCTAATCAAGCTTAAAACCAAACCCAAAATGTTAACCAAACTCAGACAAACCAAAATTTTGGAACGTACTACTATAACCCTTATAATTATAATGCCCCATCATACTCGTATCGGTAGAGGTATTATGAAACCTATCCAAACTACCAAAATCATACACAACCTAAATCAGAATGTCATCTCCCAACAGCTCTTAGAGTTGTAAGAACAATTCCAAAGCCTACAATAACAATTCAAGCGGGCTCATGAATTCCATAAGCAACAACAACAAACATATAAGCAACAACAGGAGTTGCTTCAATATAGCATGCAAGAATTATTAGTCACATAGAGGCAAGACAAAAGAAGATGAATGACGAAGAATAGAGGGCCTCTAATATTCACCAAAAGCAAAATCATAACCCAAACCACGTGACACCCTAACAAGATGGCGTTAGGATCTAGTGCCCTTTGTGTAGTTATTTTGTCATATATACTTGTAATTTTTTTGTACAGATTGATTTAATAAAATTCTATCATTTACATTATTATCTTTTGCATTTTTCCTCAATGGTTTTTGCATGCAAAGCAAAAGGTACAAGCAAATATTAGCTCACTGATTACCTAATCTTTAACTAATATCAAGTTTCATCACGTGATCGGATAATAAAGGGACTGACACTAAATCAGAGAGGGTCCAAGTTGAATCTATATTAGATCCATTTATAGATTTAGTCGCTTGTGACGTTTGTGGTGTGACTCATATACTTTGATATATTGAAAGCCTAATTCAATTGGTAATAGAGCCAAAAGCTGGTATGGTGAGTATACGACTTTTGTATGGTATGGCCTCATTTGAAATAGTAGAATTCATAACACAATATAAGATAAAAGATATCCTTTCATCGGCATTACATGATTGATTAAAAAGTAACATGACCACGGGTTATTTGTTAAGGAAAAATGATTTAATTACTATGTGTTAGTAATCGGATTTTCCATGAAGGAAAATATAATGGTTACCATGAGATAAAACAAGATCATATTTGGTGACTGAATTTAACCTAAAGAGATAAAAAAATATCCTATGAGTGTAACGCACACATGATAAGGTCATTGGATGAGCATAAAATGGGTTGTTTTCGAAATGATATATACTAAGGGAGAGTTCAATCATGGTACTTTTAGTGGATTGACTTCATGATTAAATAATGTTGTAATTAATAGACGAAGAGTTAGACTTATTTATAAATTCTTTGAACCTTAATTATATATTTCCAATCGGTTCTTCTGTAACACCCCAAACCCGGCCTAGACGTTATGGCCGAATTTGGCGATGTCACATGGTAGTGTTTTTCGAAAAAGTGAGTTGTCGTTAAAAACCACTTACCTATATAACCTCTTGATAGTATCTTATGTTAATTCCATGACGTGTCGTTCATTTTCAAAATGTAATTCATAAAGTTACTCTTTTTCAAAATGTTATTAATTTTCAAAACGTCACTTATTGCGGAAGCTTTTTAAAACAGTTGCATATTTGAGTGAATTTTGTTAAAACGTTTGGTTCTTTTTGAAAACTCGATTATCCCTACTACTAGCAGTTATAAATCAAAACAATAAAAATCCCAAATTAAAAATATAAATCCAAAGAGGTCGTGATACAGTAAAAACCCCAACATAAAATCAAAATCAAAATTAAGCACTTAAATGGAATGAAGTAGGTCGTGTGGCCACCGTTGAGTCCTTTGCCGCATCGATCCTCTTATGACTAGGGATTACCTGTACAGATAAATTAGAAGGGTGAGTTTACGAAAACTCAGTGTGTAATCCCATATATACAAGCAGACAGAAAGCATCACAGCCTGGGCCTAAGCCATTTTTCAGTATCATATCCGGTTTCAGTTAGGGCCTTAGCCTATTTCAGTATAGGTGCAGTCATGCATTAAGGCCTTAGCCCATTACAGTATCAGTAATCAGTACAGTATCAGTTATACGATCACAGAACCCTACCCAGCCAGCCTCTACACTCCATCTCTGTCCAACCCTACACTCTATGTGGGGATATAATCAACCCACCCATCCATACACTCCAAGTAGCATCGAATGCAGCACTATACAGTAATATGCAGCTGAGCTGCCAGTAAGTTAGGCTCGAAGGCTTTCAGTACACTTCTTCCGATCAATATAAACCCATCCCCATGCAATGCATCATACAATCATGTCAGGTCAAATTATGGTATCATACATGCATTCAGTATAGTTTTAAAAGCATGCTTAATATACAGTCATAAATATATATATCGTACATGGATATAATAGTCATTCAGTCAATTAGGGGTCTAGGTAAACTTACCGACCCTACAGTAGGTTCACAGTCGTCCCAGGTGACCCGTGCAACCTTAACATCAAAACAGTGAAAAATGGGCCCACATGCACATGTTGTCGGCCCATGTGGCCCACACGGCCGAAAATGACCTTGGTCGTATGGATCATACGACCTGGCCCAATAATCCCACACGCCCGCGTGGTTCACCCGTGTAGGCCTACCCGCCTGTGTGGCCCACACAACTAAATTCGGTCCGGCCTATGTATCGCACACAGCCACCCTCACCGACCACATGCCCATGTTCGATCACACGACTAACCACACGGGCGGCCACACGCCCGTGTGGTGTCGACAGTCTCACGTTTTAGTTTTTTGTTGATTTCAGTCTCTAGTGTTGCGACTACACACCTGGTCTGTTTCTGCTGCTAACCCAACCACGAGCACTCCAAAACCTCAAACGAAAACAAAATGACGATTCCCTACTGATGTAGGCCAGATATGCCTCACATCCCTACGAACCAACTTTTTCGCCCTTAATGCAGAAATCACATTTGATAAGTAGTTCCGACTTTCCCTAATTACGACTACCTCACTATCCTTCTCAATTCTCAGTACAAGCCTCTCCAAAAGGCAGTTCCATCAGACCAGCCAGAAAAATAGCCCCTTGAACCTCTAAAGGAACGTCTCTAAACAACTTATTTACCTTTATTGATTGTCCTAGCGGACTCAATACAATCACCTCCCTCGTAGTGCTCTCAACCAGTATACCCAAGTTTTCAGATACGGTACAAGCTATATAGGAGTGAGTGGATCCTATATCTATTAGTTCAGTATAAGGTACATTATAAACAAAGAACGTACTCGTGATAACGTCCGAAGTATCTCCATCCTCTCGACAACGTGCAACATAAACTAGAGTCGGCTGCCTCGCCTCAGTATGACCAATACCTCTGCCCGGTGTTTTCTGACCATGTCCTAAACCATTACCACCTTTGGCGTGACCACGACCTCTCGATGGCTACTGAACTGCTCTCGGTGGTGGTGCAATACCAGTGTCCGGAGCTTGCATCTGATCAGACCTCCATAGCCACTCTCTAATACGGTGCTCTAGAGAACCGCACCTCAAACATGCCCTAGTTCTTTTCCAACACTCGCCCTGATGGCTTCTACCACAGTCAGTACACAGCGGCTATCTAGTAGCAACAATGGGAGCCCCAACTCTGATCGGCCCATCAACTCTGGCCTTTTTCTTAGGACTCTGAACGGAACTCAAGGGCTTCGAATCCCTCTTATTCCTACCTCTCTCTGTCACGGTTCTAGCGCTCAGTGTGCTTTACTTCCTCGAAAATCTTTGCCTTATCAACTAGTGCAGCAAAATCTCGCTCCCTCTATAGACTTATCAGAACCCTCAGATTATCCCTGAGGCTATTCTCGAAATAAACACATCACTCGTACTCAATGACCACTATACCACGTGCATAGCGGCTCAGTCGTAAAAACTCAGCCTCATACTTGGCCACTAATCTGCTCCCTAAATCAGATTTAAGAACTCCCTCCTACGTGCATCTACATAATTGGCTCCCACATACTTCCCTTGGAAAGCAGCCTTGAAGAACTCCCAGGTCAGTCGATCGGGCTGAGTGCCCTCATTAACAATAAGCGACCACTGATAAGGCTCATCACGCAGTACTGATACAATACCCTTCAACTTCTGTTCAAGGGTGCAGTCCAGATCGTCCATAATCCTCTTTATGGCCTCAATCTAGTATTCTGCCACATTAGGGGCAACTACAGCAATACCCTTGAAAAGCTCAGCTCCGTTAGAACAGAGTCGTTCCGTAACCGACCCGCGGCCTCCAGCTCCAGTATTGGGTTTAACGACACTCTCTAGAATCTTTAACATGGCTTGGAACAGTGTGTCGTCCCTAGCTGCACAATCATGAGTCCCAGTCTCAGTCACAGGTGAAGTCGGTGTCTCACTAGTATCCAAATTAGGCAGATTGCCAGATGACGAAGACCTAGCTCGAGCACCCTTACGGCCCCTACCACGGCCTCTTGTACCCTACTCGCGAGTACCTCTGGTGCTCATTGTCTAATTTTGTTTCATCTGTATTAATAGTTTTATGCATTAGTTTACAGTTCCAGTGTTTATTAACAAATATTTTATGAAAATAGTATCTGAAGTGTAAAGTTTGTTTCGTACATCGCAGTGTCAATCAATGTCTATCAGTTTTCTATAGTCTCAGTATACACTATTTTAAGTGTTTTCAGTATAGTCTATCTATAATAGTCTCAGTATATTCTACCTATAGCAGTTTCAGGATATACTATCAAAGATAGTTTCAGTTTCAGTTTAAAAAATTCACAGTTTCAGAAAACTTATTGGATCGGCGCCGGAGACTCGGTATACCACACTTTTAGTAAAAACTTTTAGGAATCAGTTCTCAGAAATCACATTTTAAAAACCCACATCCACAGCTGAGTTTTGCAATCTGGCTCTGATACCACTAAATGTAACACTCCAAACCCGACCTAGAAGTTATGGCCGAATTTGGCGATGTCACATGGTAGTGTTTTACGAAAAGTGAGTTGTCGTTAAAAACCTCTTACCTATATAACCTCTTAACACTATTTTATGTTAATTCTAGGACGTGTCGTTCATTTTTAAAACGTAATTCATAAAGTTACTCTATTTCAAAACGTTATTAATTTTCAAAATGTCATTTATTGCGGAAGCTTTTTAAAATAGTTGCATATTTGAGTGAATTTTGTTAAAAAGTTTGGTTCTTTTTCAAAACTCGATTATCCCTACTACTAGTAGTTATAAATCAAAACAATAAAAATCCCAAATTAAAAATATAAATCCAAAGAGGCCGTGATACAGTAAAAACCCAGTATAAAATCAAAATCAAAATTAAAATTAAGCACTTAAATGGAATAAAGTAGGTCGCGTGGCCACCGTCGAGTCTTTCGCCTCACCGATCCTCCTATGACTGGGGATTACCTGTACAGATAAATCAGAAGGGTGAGTTTACTAAAACTCAATGTGTAATCCCATATATACAAGCAGACAAAAAGCAATCACAATTTGGGCCTAAACTATTTTTCAGTCTCAGATTCGGTTTCAGTTAGGGCCCTAGCCCGTTTTAGTACAAGTGCAGTCATGCATTAAGGCCTTGGCCTATTATAGTATCAGTAATCAGTACAGTATCAGTTATACGATCACAAAACCCTACCCAACCATCCCCTACACTCTATCTCCGTCTAACCCTACACTCCATGTGGGGATATAATCAATCCACCCATCCCTACACTCCTCTGAGCTGCCATTAAGTTAGGTTTGAAGCCTTTCAGTACACTTCCTCTGATCAATATAAACCTATCCCCATGCGATGCATCATACAATCATGTCATGTCAAATCATGGTATCATACATGCATTCAGTACAATTTTAATAGCATGTTCAATATACAGTCATAAATATATATATCGTACATAGATATAACAATCATTCAGTTAATTAGGGGTTTAGGTAAGCTTACCGACCCTACAGTAGGTTCACAGTCGTCTCATGCGACCCGTGTAACCTTAACATTAAAACAGTGAAAAATGGGCCCACATGCCCATGTTGTCGGCCCATGTGGCCCACACGGGCCAATTTGGTCCGGCCTGTGTATCGCACACGACCAACCACACAAGCTGCCACACGCTCGTGTGGTGTCGACAGTCTCACTTTTCAGCTTTTTGTCGATTTCAATATCCAGTGTTGAGGTTACACACCTGGTCTGTTTCCGCTGCTAACCCAACCACAAGCACTCTAAGACCTCAAACGAAAATAGAATGGCGATTCCATATCGCCAAAGTGTCAATCAACAGCCCACTGCTCTTTGATCAAATCCAAATGCGCGAAAACGTAAAAGACTATTGAAAGAGGCCAAGATAGAGGCCAAAGGAACAATAATTCGGCTGTAACCAAGTAGGAAACAGAAGTAACCCTCCAATCAGTCACTTTTAAATGAAGCATTAAGAAAATACAATTTCCAGAAACTATAGACAACCTTACCTTCGACAAACCACAATGGATTTGCAATAAAACGACACTCCTCGAAATTCCTATAGTCGCCTAAAGGTCTCTTAACCAGAAATAGAACTCTCATTAGACAAAGAACAACAATAGGATGGAAGCTATAATAGCAAAACTTACCGTCACTGCTCAAAGAAATCCGCAGCAAACAGGAAAATTGGGAATTGACAGAACCAAGAGAATAAAATAAAAGGGAGATGGAGAGGGAAAAACTAAAGGAAACTCTCGGTAGGAGAGACTGAACAAAGAAATTCGGCTTCAGCAAAATTGGGGAAGGAAAAATCAAATTTTGAAAAAAAAAAGAATCTAATCCTATCACTGTCCCTTAATTTCTTCTATTTTTACTCCTTAAATCTCTCCACATGAATCCCCACACAATCCAAACATCCCAAACCGTCCACAACCTCCCACACATCTCAAACACTCAGTATTTTACCACATTTCAAACTCCTTCACGGCACAAGAACAAAAAAAATCCCCTTTGCACATACAGAGATTCAAACTCAAGACCCCTAGCACACTAACACTCCACTTAACCACCAGACCAGCAAACCCATTCTGACATATTTTACCAACATATATTTATAAGCCTACTGATTAGAGATAGGGGTTTATTCATTTAAAAACAAAACTTTTCCCAAGCCAATGCTTGAACTTGAGACCTCTCAAACACTTCCCAGAACACTTAACCACTGAAGCAGACATACAATTGTGTCACAAACATATGAAAAAAATATAAGAGATTTTGGGGTGTTACACCTTCCGTTAGCTCAACACAACCCTTTATGGATTGGATTTGAACCAATACAAATAAATTAAAACGATGAATAGAGAAATAGTTTGCATGTATCACTATCTGCAGTAAATGCATTTTCTCACTAAGAACAAGAGATGACATATAAATTAAATTTATTTCTTCAAATTATTGTTTAATTGATTGCAATTAAATAATTGAAGTTCAAGAAATTAAATTGATTAGTCATCACAGTTTTACAGAACGAGGCAATTAAATTTATTTATTCATAGATTCTAGTACGGTAAAGTTGTCATGAATTTGACATAATTAGAATTAGGTTGAGAAAATAATTTAATTGAGTGAATTAATTAATTAATTTGAATTAAATAATAATATTTTGAGAATAAATAATTGGTTATTGGGTTGGATAAATTCTATGAGTTGGTTTAAAGACCAAGTAAGCATATAATTGTACCCAATACATGAGACATGCCCTATAAGCCTGTCTAAACATGTGACGGGTGGCACACTAGTTCTCAGTAAGGGGGTGTGCATTGCCTACCATTTATAGTCTTACTAGGACTATGTGTTTTCTATTAAAATATTATTGTTGTCTCTTCTTGTTATAGTAGAAATTTTGTAATTTTTTCCCTATAAATAACAACTATGGGCTAAACCAATATATACCATCATGAGCGCAACTACTCTAATTAAATTTAATGAGATTTCTTTTCTAAGTAAATTATATCTTTCCTAATACTTAAGTTTGATTTTTAGCCTATAGAGAATTGATTTTTTGACTATAAATTTAATAGTTTTAATTCTATGACAGATTTTTGTGATTAGAGCCCAATCTTTAAGAAAATTGGAGGTTCGAGAATAAAGGAGAAGATCGTATTTGTTTAAAGCCGAGAAATGACTAGGTTGCTAAGTTGAAAACACATGTACTAGGTTTTAATTAAATAAATAACACAAATAACATGCCCAATAATATTTTGACTAGGCGACTAAGTTGCTACACATAATACAAAGACTCATTTTTAGAAAAAAATTAATTTTCCACTGTGCAACAAGGTAACGCCCAATGCCCAACCTGGTCTCCGAGTTTGAGCTATTGGATGCCACATCCATTTTCAAAGCAACTATGTTCAATTATAAACACAACGGAATCATTTATACATGCAATAAAGTTTATTACATATTCATAATATGTTACATAATCATTTCTGGGTCTTATACGAGTTTACAAAAGCTATTTTGCTAACCCGAGGTCAAACTGGGATCAAATTGTAAAATTGTAACATATTGGGTTGATGTCACAACTTTGAGGGTTCCATGTCGTGATTCAACTCATTGATGATTTATCGTTGCGATGACAAGGGTTCGACATCGTGACGTGACCGTTTGTTTCCAAATGGTATAAATTTTGGGACACCTGAAACAAAGTCTATACATCTCAATCTCAACCATTTTAATAATGTACCAACTCCATTCATGCCACAATATGCCAAATAATTAATTCAAATTAACATTAGTCAACAAACTTTCAAAAAGACTATTTGAGATATAAAATTGACTCAAATCCTAGGTACATGCCACATATTAAGCAAAAAGGAACTGTTCAAAGATTGCTGAGTCGAGGATAACTTTCTTGATGCTGGAATCACTTCTTGTAATCTTGAGATTCACTTGTACTTCTGCACATAATAAACAAACCGTACACTGAGCGATAAAGCTCAGTGGTACTTCTATGATCCAAGCCAATATAACAAAAACATTAAGCAATTGTATACTATCAGTTCAAGATCAATTTTAATTGTTACACAAAATTTCCTACCAAAAACTTCCATTAACATATGAACTATGTGTTTAACCAATTTGCACACCATTTCATATGATAATAACATTTAAACTTATCATGACTCCCAAAAGATAGAGACATAGATGTGACTAACTGGGTTGACAATACATTGGACACGACCTAAGAAGAATTAATCTTAAATCCGTTTATGGATTTATTCACTTATGACATTCATAGTGTGACATACTTAAATCTTGAGTGGATAACAAACTATGTATGCGTGACTCGTATACTTTGATGTAATTAAAAGTCTGAGTTTAATTAGATAAGGAATCAAAAGCTGGTGCGTTGGGTATACAGCTTCTACAATGTGTAGCTTCATTCAAAATAGTGGAATACATAGCCTAAGATAAGGGTAAATGATATCCTTTCATTGGAATTACATGGATGATGAAAAGTAAACATGACGACGGGTCGCATGTCTTTGTGATGAATGACTTGATTATTGTTTGATAGTAATTAACTTTTCATTAAGGAAGATGTAATGCTTACCATGAAATAAGATAGGATCATATTAGGAGAATGAATATTATCCCAAAGGGATTAAGTATATCCTATGAGGGGTAACACACTTATGAAAAAGTCATTGGACAAGCATTGATTAAGTTATTTTCGTAATGGTATTGCATTGGGGAAGCTTACTCACGATACTATAGTGGAATGACTTCGTGACTAAATGAGTTTATAATTAATAGGATAAAAGATGAAACTTAATTATAAAACATTTGAGCCCTAATCACATATGTCTAATCGGTCTCTCCGCTAGCTCGTTGAAACCAAAAATGAATTGCATGTTGGATCAAATGAACAAAAATGAATAGAAATGGTGAAAATGGAGAAATGTGAAACATTTTTAAATGATTATGGTTTTCTCCAAAATGAAAATGAAAATGAAAATGAAAATTAAAATGAAAATGAAAATGGAGAAATAGAATCATTTGTAAATGAATGTGGTTTTATCCAAAATGAAAATGACTTGGAAATGAATTTATGTTTTCAAATTAAATGAAGTTCGAAAATAGAAATAAATCAATTGGTCATAGTGAACCATTGAATGTAGAAATATTAAATATATTTTATCATAGATTCTTTAAGGATAAAGTCGTCATGATTTTAACAGAATTAGAATTGGGTTGAGAAGATTATTTAATGAATATATATTGAGATGTTTATTTTAGAAAATAAAATAAGTAATTATCGGGTTGGATCAAATTATAAAGTATCGGGTTAAAAGCTAATGAAGTACTTGTAATTGGTCCTAATATGGGAGAGGCCCAAAAGCCTATCATGTTAATAAGGGGGACGAAAAACCCTAGTATTATTAATTAGGGTTGTCGCCCTTTATACTTCTAGATAGACTAGGTGTTTGTTTTTCTAGTTAAAATAAACTTCTACAATTCATCAACGGTTCTACCTCCTCTCTCTATATATAGATGGCATCGGTAGGGCCAAGAACTTGACCCTCTTTCGGACGTTCTAACGTTTAGAGTGTAAATACTGCAATAAAATATAGAAAGACAAGGCGGTATCCGAAGTATACAGGCTGATTTGTAGTATAGGTTTCCAATGAAGTAGGTGAGTACTTCGAGGATCGTACCCAAGGGAGGCAAGTGCCAGATCAATTCTAACCTAAACACTAAAAGATTTAATTAAAAATTTTAAAATAGTTATAGTACGAACAATATAAAATAAAGGAATTTTGGGGTTTTATAATAATAGTAATAAAAACAAAATAACATAAAAAGATAAAATTCAAGAGATTAAAAAGGGAGAATAAATCAAATCTAATTATGGGTGATTAGCTCACTTCAGTAATCTCCATCAACTATCATTTCATGTTTCTCGTCAATCAACTAGTCGCTACCCTAGCAGGATATTCCGATCTTCCACTAACATAACGAGTCAGCAAGAGCTACTTGTCTTTCGACCTCATAGTTCAAACTGGTTTGGGGTTAAGGTGTTTACAGATGGGCAATACCAATTTTGGGCTAATTCCCACTTTGATGACTTTCCGAGGTTGTCAGGCCTCGGGTTTATTTTACGTTCGTCCTTTCCCAAACAGTTGATCCATTCAGTAACCCTACAAAACAGTTAACAAATCATGCCTCCACTCGTGAATCCCCCATAAGGGGATTGGTTCTGCATGGCTTCCATACACAATATATAACCGATGTAAAGAGAAGGAATGCTAATTAAATTGACAAGATAGAGTAAATTAAATAGCTTGGTTGTATTGAAATTAAGTACAAATCCACAGAGTTTGAATGCTTCCACAATTCAGATCTATTGAAATCAACAAGAACAATTTACATAAATCTAAAACCCTAAGAAAGAAACAAAGCTACTAAATTTACAAGAGAGAATCTAGGCTAAAGGAATGATATCATAACAGGTGACAAATAAGCCTATTTATAGCTTTTAGGTGGCCATCGTTCTTAACCCTAAGGTAGTTGACATTCTCGAGCTTAAAGTTTGATTGTACAGACTAAAACGCCTCTGCTTCATGTTTTGTTTCCATCATAGAGTCGATGTCGCGACACACCAAGACCTGTGTCGTGATATAGCAATCAATATACTCCTCTGCAACTATCTTTAGGGGTATGTCGCAGAACCCTCAGTTAGTGTTGCGACATCATAGGCAATCTTGAGTTTTCTCCATTTAGCTCCGTATGTTGCGACATCAAGTCATCCGTGTTGCGACATAGTGACCAACATCTGTTTAGTGCACCTTCTTATGGTCTCTTGTACACTCACAAAGTGTGTTAGCTCACCCTTAGGCCTCATTTAGCCCCTAAGCTCAATAAAAGAATCAATTTGCACATTTTATTGAATGTAAATAAAACTTGAAAACTTAACTAAAATATAACGAAAATGCTTGTATTCAAGCTTCTTAATGTCAAAACTAGTTTAACCTACTGCACCGAATTGTGACAGATTAGGAGGCGGTCAACAACGAAGTAAGTCAGTATTCCAAGGATTGTACTCAAGAGAGGCGAGTACTAAATTAAAGTTAACCTAAACGTAAATAGAATTAATTAGCAGTTAACCTAGGCGAGTACGAAATTTAAATAGAATTAAATAGAATTACGATAAAACATAAAGGAAAGATTTTGGGGGGTTTTTAAATAACAAATTAAAAACTACATAAATAAAAGGGACTGTGGAAAACAAATTTCTAAACTCAATCAAATGAAGACATGTGTGATTAGCTTTCTTTGGTGATCATAAGTAATTCCTATTTCAAGTTTCTATTCAATAAACTAGTCATTACCCTAGCAGGATCTCTTGATCTTCCACTAAACTAACGTGTTGGAAGAACTACCTATCTCTCGACCTCACAGTTCAAACTAGTTTGAGGCTAAGGTGTTTACAGATAGGCCATACAAATTTTGGGTTAATTCCTACCGAAATGACTTCCTGGGATCTATGTTCTTCCTCTCCTGAACAGTTAATCCGCTAAGAAAACCGTACATAACAATTAATCAATCAGGCCTTCACTCACTAATCCCCCATAAAAGGATTAGTTCTTTATGGAATCTATAAACATAATAAACTTGACAATGAATATATGGATGAAAAATAAATCAAGAATAAAGTTTAGAGAATCTTGATTATATTCGATTGATGAAGCGTAGAAATCCTCAAACGTTTGATTGTGTCTAGAAATCAAGTTCTCTGAAGAACACAATTGACAAGAAATGAAAATAAATCTAAACCCTAAGAGAAAGAAAAAAACTAAAAACTAAATTACAGGGGAAAATTGAGAATATGAAATATTGTCCTTTAACAAGTGTTTAGGAGCCTATTTATTGAGTTAGGGTTGCCATCATCCTTAACCCTAGGTTAGTGAACCAAAACGCCCCTAGCTCGTAATTATCTCTCATACAGGGCCATTTTCACGACACCCTAGTGCCTATGTCGGGACATCAAGGACAGTATGTGTAGTTCAGGGGTGGTTTTAGGGGTCTGTCGCGACATCCTATCGCTATGGCAATTCTTCCCCTGTGTTGTGACCTCGAACTCCCTATGTTGCAACACAATGACCAATATTGAGCTCCTATGCCCTTGCATGGTCTCCTGCACACTCACTAAGTACGTTAACTCTCCTTTAAGCCTCATTCAGCTCTTATGGTCAATAAAAGACTCAGAATAAATTTTTCATTGCATGTAAAAAAACTATAAAAACTCGACTAAAATGTAATAAAAGTGCTTGTATTCAAGCTCTTTAAGTGCGGAAACTAGTTTAATCTACTACATTGTATTATTGCAGATCAAACTTCTCCACACTTAAGTCATTGTTTGCCCTCAAGCAAAGCAAACAAAAATAAAAAATTAAGAGTCGGCCCTTGAGTAAGTGTAGTATAAGCATTGGCTTCGGAGTACATAACTGGGTATTTCATATTTATGCATAATCTTGAGATGATATGTAGATGACTTACCACTTTTAATATCAAAAACCTAAGTTTTGTATGTTACAAAGTATACAAACATTAAGGTTTTCAAATGTATAGATCCATCAATAAATTATACAGGTAATTTGATTATCCTAGTAAAATACAAATAGCCATAAATGTAATTGTTTGATATGATGTCAATTTATAAATAAGTCTACCTAGATTACATAAGGCTTTCCGGATTGTAATGTTCTGAGGCTTAAGACATGAAGCATCAAAATAGTTTTAAGCACAAAAACAGTTTGGCATATCGTATTGTCCCCTATTCTCTTCCTTAGCGACCCTTACCCGCTCATCGCCTTATTTCTCCTTCTCTCACCTTCCTTATTTCTCCATATAGGAAGTTACATCATAATATAAAAATTATGGTAGCTCACGAGTACATGTGCACTAATGAACGAGTGTTTCTATTTTTGTGACTTTGCCACCTTTTTCTTTTTCAATACATCTCACACACAAATTCTTTCACTTTTTAAGTACTTTTTCTCTCGTTTTGATTTTCTTTTTGAACTTTTCTTTTGTTTCGCACTTATAGGCTAACCTATAATTCCTATATCACACCGGTCTTTCTTATTTCACCCTGTTTTTACAAAATCTGCTGTGATGTATCTACTTAACGCTCAATACATATGACCAAATGTTTATAGGTGTGCAATTCAGGACCAAAGAAAAAGGGCAAATGCAAATTAATGTTTTTTGCTCGGGTTTCACATGAAGGTTCATCAAGAAGTGTTTTCTGGCTCAAATATAGGTACTAAGGATGAATAAATAGGGTTAGATTTTTGGCTCTAGGTGGATACCAAACAATGCCTTAGGTCATCCCTAGGTATCTCAGTATTCACAAATTTAATCAATCAAACAATCAGAATTTCAACAATCTATCATACATATTAGCATGCTCGTTTCCTTGTATTCTCTATATCGTTTGGTACATTTAATTGCTCAATGCTTATTTATAGTGTAATATATAGAACTTAGTGTAAATATAATCAACCTACATACATGTTCTTAATCAATCAATTGTATTTCTACATGTAACACCCCGAATTTTGGGCCTAGAAGAAATAGGTTTTGAACAAGGGAATAGTTAGGAGACTGCACATAAACATTTATTTGTGCAAGGAAGTGACAAATGAATGTCTACTTCAGTGGTTAAGTGATTTAGGAGTGTTTGGAAGTGTCTGAGAAGTCAGGGGGTTCAAGCCTTGGCTTATGCAAAATTTTTATTTTAAGTGAAGAAAATCCTCAGATCTAGATAGTAGGTTCTTAAATTATTGTGGTTAAAATATGATACAAATGAATTGTTGGTCTAGTGGTAAGGGGCGTGTGGAGTGTACATGAGGTCTAAGGTTTGAGTGGTGGCGCATCAAAAAGGGTGTATTTATTTTGCTGCCTAATTCGTGTGGGTGGTAGAGTTGGATTGAAATATTGCTAAATGGAGTTTGAATTGGTCATAGAGATATTTGAGGAGGGATATTTGGAGAGATTTGAGGAGAGAATATTGGGATTTGGGGAGGTTGTTGTTGTGGAGAGATATATATCATCTCATTTGTTCCTTGTTCTCAATGGGAGATCGGTGAGGTTTTCAAGGTTTTTGTCGCTTACTCCAACCTGCATTGCTTCCATTCCTAAATGGTGGTGGTCGAGGTTGATTGGCACATTGCCTAGGAACCAAGGGTGCGATCAACATTGGTTTTCGAAATAAGAGTGTTCGGAACAAAAGGATCTCCAAATCGCATCAGGTGTGTAAACACCCCACTGTAACTGTAGAACGGAAAAAGCCGAAAAGCCAGGAATACGGTGTTTGAGACCACACGAGCGTGCGATCGCTCGTGTGGTAAGCAAAAACCATGAATCATGAGCGATAAATTGTAGAGGCCTCCATGAGCATTTCCATGGGCTTAGGCCGTAATGGGTCACATTCGATCGAAATGGGCCGTGTGGGCTCATTGGGCTTGTGGGCCCTACACAGATGAAATCCATGATTTGTGGCAAATATTGGACGGGGCTATGTAGATGTCATACCTGCGGTGAAATTTAGGCTGAGCGAGCCGCACAAGTGTGTGGACCCACTTGGGCTGAGTAATGGGTCTTGGGCCCATTTACATTATTATGACCATTTAGGTTACCTGAGTCGCTCGAGGTGACTGCAGACCTTTTGAGAGGTCGATATCTACACCGAGACCACAAAATAGGTAAAATGACCAAAATACCCCTGTCGAAACCACTTTTTAAAAATAAAAATTACTAGTCGACTTAAAAAAGAAAACTGGAGTTGCCACCGATCTTTTATTGTGGTGTGATCGGATCACCTTGAAAACGATTTTAGGTCTACGAATTTTGAGAAAATAGGTTGGGGAGTCGGTTACGCACGAGGAAGGGTTAGCACCCTCGTAACACCCGAAATTGGTGCCGAATTGATTATTTAATGTCTTAGTGTTGAAAATTTGAAACGATTTTAAAATAGGATCCGTTTAACTTGAATAAATTGAATTAAATGATAATACACTCTTATTTCAAAGAAATAAAATGTCACACCCAGTGAGTTAGGGCATAACATTTTTAATCTTCAAAATTAAGTTTATCTTTTGACTTTTCAAAACCCATGCATTTTGAGAAGGATATCTGGTTATTTGGGTCAAATGAAAAATCAAAACCCAGTAAGTTAGGGTTCAATTTCCCAAAATTCCTAAATACCGAATATTGTCCTTTTTAAAAAAAATCCTTAATTCGAGGAAGCAAAATGTCATATCCAGTGAGTTAGGATCCAACATTTTGAAATCCCGAAAAACTTTTATTTAAAATTTGTATGGTTTTATTACAAAAGAAATACTTGGCTATCTAAATTCATCGAAAAAAATTGAAGCCCAGTAAGTTAGGGCACAATCTCCTCGA
Organism: Gossypium raimondii; assembly: GCF_025698545.1. NCBI lineage: Eukaryota > Viridiplantae > Streptophyta > Magnoliopsida > Malvales > Malvaceae > Gossypium > Gossypium raimondii. The sequence continues at coordinate 30,313,302 of NC_068571.1, read as the reverse complement.
GAATCGTAAATACTCAGTATTTTGAAAATTCACGAAATAAGATTATTTTAATGCTTTAATGAAATATAAATTTTAAAACAAATACAGTGTGATTGAAAAAGAATGAATGAAAAACATGCCATGATGAAAAACAATGAATGAAAAGGGGAAATCATGAATTTTAAAACAAAATTTGATTTTTCGACCACAAGACTAAAATTAATCAATTTATGGCTCGACTCTCAAAACCAGTCCCCAGCGGAGTCGCCAAGCTGTCAAAACCACTTTCGAAAAACAAAAATTATTAGTCGACTTAAAAACGAAAATTGGAGTCGCCACCGATCTTTTATTGTGGTGTGATTGGATCACCTTGAAAATGATTTTAGGTCTACGAATTTTGAGAAAATAGATTCGGGAGTCAGTTACGTACGAGGAAGGGTTAGCACCCTCGTAACGCCCAAAATTGGTACCGAATTGATTATTTAATGTCTTAGTGCCGAAAATTTGAAACTATTTTAAAATACGATCCTTTTAACTTGAATAAATTGAATTAAATGATAATACACTCTTATTTCAAAGAAATAAAATGTCACACCCAGTGAGTTAGGGCATAACATTTTTTATATTCAAAATTAAGTTTATCTTTTGACTTTTTAAAACCCATGCATTTTGAGAAGGATATCTGGTTATTTGGGTCAAATGAAAAATCAAAACCCAGTAAGTTAGGGTTCAATTTCCCAAAATTCCTAAATAACGAATATTGCCCTTTTTTTTTAAAAAATCCTTAATTCGAGGTAGCAAAATGTCATATCTAGTGAATTAGGATCCAACATTTTGAAATCCCGAAAAACTTTTATTTAAAATTTGTATGGTTTTATTGTAAAAGAAATACTTGGCTATTTAAATTCATCGAAAAAAATTGAAGCCCAGTAAGTTAGGACACAATCTCCTCGAGAATTGTAAATATCGAGTATTTTGAAAATTTACGAAATAAGATTATTTTAATGCTTTAATGAAACATAATTTTAAAACAAATATAGTGTGATTGAATGACAATGTACAATGTAAAAGGATAACTTGTAATCTAAACATACACCAAAGAATAATAAACAAGCAATAGATGAATTCAAACAAGAATAGCAACAATGATCTTAACCACATTATGCAAATATCAATATCAATATCCAAAACTAAATAAATCTATTATCGCTTTTTTAAAAGATACATCAAGAGAAAAAAATCAATATGTTCTATGAATAAAAGTTTTAAAATAAATTACATATGCAAACTTAGAATAGACTCGCAATAGAATTAAAATAACCATTGAGTAATTGAATTTGAAATAGACTTGAAGCTAATAGCATACATATATTAATTTAATATAAGTAATACATATATAATAAAAACATAATAGTAATAAGACATATTATAAAATACCGAAACCATATACAAAGTATATCATATTTTCATAAGAAATGTAAAATAATTAATCATGAATTAAATAATAATATGTTAAGTCTAAGAGTATAGTACATAATGAATTTGAAATGTTGACGTATAATTAATTTAAATAATGTCAATATTAATTTAAAATAAGAGCATGTTCTATCTTAAAATAATACTAATGATGAAATTTAAAGCGATGTTAAATTTAAATATTAAGTAAGGCTAGATTTAAAAAACAAATATATATAAAAAATAAGAACCAATTAAATTAAAAAAGAAATACACGGATAAGGACTAAATTTGAATTAAAACAGGAGTAAAAATAAAAAAACAATAAAACATAATAATGGGTCAAAATAGAGAGGACAATTTGCGCAAATCTCCCAATGGTTGTAAAAAGCGCAGATCCTTCCCCGGGTCGGGTCACACGCCATGGGTTATATGATATCTGATGCGGTTTGAAGCCATCAAGCGTGCCTTAAACGGCGTCATTTTTCACACAATAAATATCAAATTTAAAACCCTAAAATCAGCAGCAACTATAGTTTTAAACAAACTTTAAAAAAAACTAAACATCTTTCTTCCCAAAACGCCGTTTCGGATTAAAACTTCCCCGTCAAACTTTGATATGAGCAAAGCAGACGAGGGCTCCAACTGCATGTTATCGCCGGTAAGAATCTTCTCTGTTTCTCTCTTTTGGTTTTTTCTCGTATAACAGTAAAAAAACGATTTGAATCTCCTCAGAAAATGATATCTGTCATTACTCTTTTAAAAATCAATTCTATTATTATTATTTTTGTTCATAATAGATATCAATCAAAGAAACAAAAGAAGAAAGAAAGAAAAAAAAAGTGGAAATCAAAGAATCACCTTCAAAGACTCAAAATTTTTTTTGCTTATGATTTCTTTTTTTTTTTTGATACAGTATGCGTAAAAAAACTAAAAAAGTTCTTCCTTTTCTTTTATAGCCGAAAAAAGAAAAGAAAAGAAAAATAAAATACAATATATCATCCTTTTCTTTTTGCTGTGCTGTGTTCGTCCTGTTTGTAGGTATTGGCGTACGGAGGCGGTGGACGTGGCGTGTACGGAGGCCAGTTGGAGGTGCGTGGAGGCATTACGTGCGTGAGTAGCGGCGGCGGCTGCTGGTCTGCTGCTAACTGCTAGGGTTTTTTTGTTGTATTTTTAGTTTAATTATTTGGGCTCATGTAATTGGGCTTTGGGTTAATAGTTGTATTGGGCTAGGTAATGGACTATATTATTGGACTTTTATATTTAGTTTTATTTATTTTATCAAATTGGGCCGGGGAAATTGAGTATTACAGCTACCCCTCTTTGCCCGTTGTCGTGTAACGGGAACAGAGTAAAGACTTTAAAATGACCAATTTTGCCCGGTCGTGCTGGACCTTGGGACTCTTCTTCTTCAAGTAGCCTCATTCCAACCTACTGCATCTTCAGAGGTATAGGAATTGGTGCTTCGATCCATTCCACTGCAACGTTAGGGAGATAGGATTTATACCTTGTAGCTTCTCAAAAGAACAAAATTTACTATCTTTAGTCCGCTCCACTACAACTTCAGGGAGATAAGATTTGTAGCTTCAACTTGTTCTGGTGCAACTTTAAAGATAAGTCTGATACGATCTGCTCTACTGCAACTTCAGAGAGATAAGATTTGTGGTTTTAATCCGTTCCACTAAAACTTCAAGGAGATAGGATTGGTTTCTTCTGTCTGCTCCACTGCAACTTTAGGAAGATAAGACTGGATGCGATCTGCTCTACTGCAACTTTAGAGAGATAAGATCTGTGGTTTTAATCCGCTCCACTGGAACTTCAGGCGGATAAGATTGATTTCTTCTGTCTGATCCACTGCAACTTCAGGGAGATAAGACTGGATGCGATCTGCTCTACTGCAACTTCAAAGAGATAAGATCTGTGGTTTTAATCCGCTCCATTATAACTTTAGGGAGATAGGATTGATTTCTTTTGTCTGCTCCATTGCAACTTCAGGGAGATAAGACTGGATGTGATCTGCCCTACTGCAACTTCAGAGAGATAAGATCTGTGGTTTTAATCCGTTCCACTGTAACTTTAGAGAGATAGGATTTGTGGTTTCACCGATCTGTTCTCTAGGGAACATGACCTGTATATTCCATTTTATGAACCTAATTATGCCTAGTGATTAGGATGCCATGATTACAATGAATCAAATGCTCCTAACTAGAGCTGTATGAATGATGTTTGTATGAATGCAGAATGTCATTTTTCGAGAATGATCCTTCTTTATCGCTTAGGTTGTCGTTGCTCGAAGTTTATTAAGGTTTTATCACTGACGTGCTACAACGCCTTCTAGCTCAGTTGGCGTCTCCAAAGAAACACTTAATCAGATTGCCCCCTACTGTAAACTTTAAAGTTCAATCTACTGGGATGCAAAATTTGTACCATCTTTCTCCCACTGTAACCCAAGGGGAGAAAAATCTGGCATTTTCTCAATCCTCTTATATCTCAATTCAAGGAAACAGAATGTGAAGCTCTTTAGTATTTTACACCATTCTTAAGGTGTCATGCCAAATGCCTATGCACGAATGAAGAATTTTCTTCTTCGAGGAAACCTCTTCTTTTAGCCTGGTGATCATTGCTTACTTGTTCATTGAAGCCTTATCACTGACACGACATCTTGTCATTTTGTTCAATCAATGTTGTTGGCAACAAAATCCAAAGGGATAGTCTTAATTTAGACTTTTCATTTTTAGATATTTTAACCTTTAAATTTGGTGTCTTCTAAACAAAAGTCCTGTTTCAGGTTACTGTATTATTTAGAAACTTCTAGAGTGATATGCAAAACTTCCCTTGTGAAAGTTTTATTAATCCATTAATCATTATTCTAATGCAGCACGCTTACAAAAAGATCATAACGATCGATAAAATAGAATTGATTTGAGAGCATATCTTGAAATAAATAAATTATCAAGGATATTAAGAATAAAAGAGAAATTGATTGGGAACACGTATCTTGAAAAAGAATGAAGTATTCCAAGAGCAACAAATTCAATATAAATAGTACGAAGACTAGGTGCCCCAGATATCGCAGCTTGAACTTCTCTGTACAAACTTTCTGAAGACCATTTTGAGTTTGACATGTGTTTAGGAGATCTACAGTACTCTGTCGATGCCCCAAGATGCCGCCTACCCTTTCCTGTTGATTTAGGTGTAGCAAGATTACCACATGCACCAATTTGATAAAAATTTGAGCTACTCTGATCACCTTATGCTCCATTCTGATCCAAAATTTGAGTCACCCTTTTCGGGTTTTCAACTCAAATCCCTTTTGGTCTCAAGGGGCCCTTTGTGGGTTCACCTTAGTCTTTCCATTTTTACTTTTTCGTTTTTCTATTTTCATTTTCATTTTTTATTTTTACGACTCAATGCGCCCTTTGCAGGTTTTCACCTTGGTCTCTCTTTTTATTTTTATTATTTTTATTTTTTTAGACTCAAGGCGCCCTTTGCGGGTTTTCACCTTAGTCCATTCTCCTTCTTTAGGTGAAGTATTTCTCGACTGAATCTGAGTTTATAGGATTAGACAAGTTTTTACCATCCATCTCACTCAAGATCAATGTTCCTCCAAAAAAGGCCTTCTTTACGACATAAGGTCCTTCCCAAATTGGGTTCCATTTCTCTCTAAAGTCTTTTGGTAGAGGGAGGATCTTCTTCAACACCTGGTCCCCCTTGTGAAATTTTTTGGGACGAACTTTTTTGTTATAGGCTCGCATCATTCTCTTCTGGTACATCTGGCCGTGATGAATAACTTTTAGCCTTTTTCTTTCTATCAGGTTCAACTGATCATAATGAGATTGGGTCCATTCAGCCTCATCTAACTTTAGTTCAGCTAACACCCGGAGAGAAGGGATCTCAACTTCAATGGGTAACACTGTCTCCATCTCGTAAACTAGCGAAAAAGGTGTTGCCCCAGTAGAAGTCCTAATAGATGTTCGATAGGCAATGAGAGCGAATGGTAATTTCTCATGCCAGTCTTTGTAAGTCCCAATCATTTTCCCTACAATTTTCTTGATATTTTTATTAGCTGCCTCCACTGCACCATTCATTTTCGGGTGACACGGTGACGAGTTGTGGTGTCTGATCTTGAATTGACTGCAGAGCTTCGCTATTGTGCTATTGTTAAAGTTCAGCATGTTGTCTGATATGATTCTTTCAAGCATTCCATATTGACATATGATCTTTTTTTTCAAGAACTTGCTGACTGTTGACTTCGTGACATTAGCATATGAAGCAGCTTCTACCCATTTAGTGAAATAGTCAATAACCACAAAGGTGAAACGATGCCCGTTAGAAGCCTTTGGCGATATGAGCCCGATGACATCCATTCCCCACATGGAGAAAGGCTATAGAGAAATCATAACGTGAAGAGGTGACGGAGGTGCATGTATTTTTTCTGCATAGATTTGGCATTTATGGCACTTCTTGGCATAATTGATGCAATCTCCTTCCATGGTAGACCAGTAGTACCCGAATCTCATAATCTGTCTAGCCATTGTGAATCCGTTGGCATGCATTCCACAAATACCTTCGTAGACTTCTTCCAGGATTTTCTTGGCCCCCACATCATCCACGCATCTCAATAGTAGTTGATCCTTCCCTCTTTTGTATAAAATCTCTCCATCTAAGACATAGTTAATGGCTAGTCTTCTCAATGCCCTCTTATCATTCTCCGCTGCCTGATCAGGGTACTTGCGATTTTTCACATATTGCAGTATGTCTTGGTACCAAGGATGGCTATCATTTTCCTCTTCCTCAATATTGTAGCAATGAGTCGGAACCTCGTAAATGCTCATCTGGATAGGCTTCATGTCTTCTAGCTTGTTCACCTTGATCATGGAAGCTAGAGTAGCCAATGCATCAGCCATCTGGTTCTCATCTCGTGGGAGGTAGCGAAAAGTAATGTCATCAAACTCTTCAATCAATTCGAGGACTAAGTTTTGATAACTGATTAATTTGGGGTCTCTCGTCTCCCATTCACCTTTGAGTTGGTATATTACCAATGCAGAGTCCCCATATACCTCTAATACCTTAATTCTACGTTCTATGGCTGCACGAATTCCCATGATGCACGCTTCATATTCTGCCATATTATTTGTGCAATCAAAATCCAATTTACTGGTAAAAGGATAATGATCTCCATTTGGGTACACCAAGACTGCCCCAATCCCATTTCCTACGGCATTCGAAGCTCCATCGAAATTTAGCTTCCAAGGATGCTTTTCTTGAGAGTCCTCTTCAATCATTGCCACACACATCAAGTCTTCATTTGGGAAGTCAAAATTTAGGGGTTCATAGTCTTCTAAAGCTCTGCTAGCCAAAAAGTCTGCTATCACACTCCCTTTAACGACCTTCTGATTTACATAGACTACTCGAAGAGCAAAATCTGCCATCTAGCCGTCCCCCCTTTTAACTCGGTTGACTCCATCATATACTTTAAAGGGTCTAATATTGAAATTAGCCAAGTCGTACGATAGAGCATGTATTGCCTCAATCACCATGTCGTCCAGATCAAGGCAGAACATAATTTTTCAATAGGCGAATATCTCATTTCCCATTCAGTGAATTTCTTACTGAGGTAGTATATCGCCTTCTCATTCCTCCCCGTCTCATCATGTTGACCTAACACACATCCCACGGAATTGTCAAACACCGTTAAGTACAGGATTAGTGGTTTATTCGGATTAGGTGGTGACAATATTGGGGTACTGGACAGATACTTCTTTACTCTGTCAAAAGCTTTCTGACAATCTTCGTCTCATACACCTGAGTTATGTTTCTTCAGAAGATGGAATATGGGATCGTATTTCTCAGTTAGTTGTGAAATGAACCGAGTAATGGAATTCAATCTTCCTAGGAAACCTCGAACCTCTTTTTGAGTACATGACAGAGGCAATTCTTGTATTGCTTTAACTTTGTTTGGGTCAATCTCAATCCTTTGTTCACTGACTACAAACCTCAGAAGCTTTCCCGACCTAGTCCCAAAGGTACATTTGGCTGGGTTGAGTTTGAGCTAGAACTTTCTTAACCTTAGAAACAACTTTCTCAGGACTTGGACATGTTCCTTCTTTGTCTGGGATTTTGCAATCATGTCATCGACATAAACTTCTATTTCTTTATGCATCATATCGTGAAAAAGGGTCACCATAGCTCTCTGGTATGTAGCTCCCACATTTTTCAACACAAATAGCATCACTCTATAATAGAAAGTTCCCCATAGGGTTATGAATATGGTTTTCTTCATATCTTCAGTATGCATCTTAATTTGGTTATATCCCAAGAAACTATTCATGAAAGAAAATAATGAGTATCCTGCCGTGTTTTCGACCAATGTGTCGATGTGAGGTAAGTGAAAATTATCTTTTGGGCTGGCCTTATTTAAATCTCTATAGTCTACACACATTCGTACCTTCCCATCTTTCTTAGGGACGGGTACGATATTGGCCACCCATTTTGAGTACTTGACCACTTGTAGGAATCTAGCATCGAACTGCTTTTAAACCTCTTCCTTTATTTTTAGTACAACATCAGGCATCATCCTCCGGAGTTTTTGCTGAACTGGCTTGCAATCCTCTCTTATAGGAAGATGATGTACTACAATATCGGTATTCAAACTGAGCATATCCTGGTATGACCATACGAAGACGTCTTTGAACTCTCGAAGTAACTCGATGAAATCTCGCTTCGTTTCTTCGGTTATGCATGTTCCTATCGTTATTACTTTTCCCTCCTCCAGGGTCACAATCTCTACCATTTCCTTATGAGGTAGGATCTGTTTCTCCTCCTGTTCTACCATCCTCAACAAGTTTGGAGATAAGTTACTATCTATGTCGTCTTCAAAGTCATGAGATCCTTCTAAACACATGTCTCGTTCAAAAGGATTTTCTGAGTCCATAGCAGAGTCACTCATGTCATTAATATCCGGGGACTTGTTACAGGTACCAAAGAATATACAAAGAATGTATGAATTTTAAGAATACTTATTTGTATGGTATGATTATTAATTGATGAAAGAATGATTTGGAAGAAATAGAATCCAAAATAATTACTCGTACAAAAAGAATAAAAGAACCTTAAAGAAATATTTGCTCAACATATTTGCAAAGATGTACTTCATTAAAATAACGATGTTTAGACATGAGCCTATTTCACAAAAGAATTCTTATAATCTCTAGGCTAAAACAACAAGTGCGTTCTGAATATTACTCTAAGAAAGTTCTAAAAACTTCAGGTACTTCTTCTGCAGTCCAATTAGGCGTGCTCTTCTCATTTGTTGCCTTTTCTATAACTCTTTTTTTCTTTCTCTTATATCCGACTTGTACCTTAAGCCGAAGCAATCTTGTTTTCCTTTCGGCATTGGGACCTCAATTCTTCCTTGAAGACATCTCCCTAATCCTCTTCTGGGTAAAGCTCTTTTCTCCATCAACAATTGTAACCCCATCTTCGTGGTCTTGGATATTTTTGGCCATAGAATTTTATTCCCCTCAGAGATAAATATTGCATTTACGAACTCCAAAGATCGAAAAGAGCATTCGACTACCTCGTCATTAGTTTCCACGTATGGTGCATCATTAGCTACAGCCGCTATGATATCTTCTTCAACATTTATTATCACCAGCTGACCTTCCGACACTAGCTTCAACTTCTGATGTAATGACGATGGCCTCCCTAATAAGAACTTGTAGGAAGGCTTAATATCCATTACAAGGAAATCCACCTCGTAGATAGTTGGACCAATCAATAAGGGTATATCGATTCTTCCCATGACCTTCCTTTCTGTGCCATCAAATGCCCTCACTATATTCTGGCATGTCTTCATATACGAACTATCCACGGGCAGCTTGTTAAGTGTAGATAGGGGTAATACATTCAATGCTAATCCGTTGTCGATCAATACTCCTGGCAAGGTATACCCTTTGCATCGGGTAGTAATGTGCAAAGCTTTAGTAGACCCCATACCCCCAGGTGGTATTTCGTCATCGTTGAAGAAGATAAAGTTATCAGTACTTATGGTGCTGACTAGTCGGTCCAGTTTGTTGACCGAGATATCATTGGGCACGTATGTTTCATTTAGTACTTTTATCAATGCACTTCGGTGTACTTCCGAGCTCAAAAGTAAAGCTAGTACAAATATGCGTGCTTCAAAAATTTTAGAAACTCCTTAGCTTTCTCTTCTTTCATTGGCTCGTTGATCAATGGTTCAAGCTCGACTGCTTTTTCTTTCTTTTGCTCTTCCGCCAAAGCTTTTCCTTTTGTTGGTTCTGTTTGGGAACTTATAAAATCGTAGCACCTCCTACTACATGTATGAGAACCTATGCCATGATCCCCTTTTGCAGCATTAGCTAAAATTTCCCTTCCTTGAATGGTAGTGTTACACTCATAGTTCTACGGGACTTTCTTGTTATCCTTGTAAGAGAAAGCTGTGGGTTTCTGAATTATTATCTTTGGCATTACTGGTACTCCCGCCTCATTATTTTTTGGTCGTGAGATGACAACCACAGGATGGTTTACTTTCGGAACCCTCGTTGTTGATTCCAACGCGCATATGCTTCCTTCTTTCTTGACTTCTTCGTAGAACTCCATTTCTTTGTCATCCATCATTCCTTGAACCAAGGCTCTGAATTCTGTACACTTTTGGATCTCATGCCCTTCTTCGTGATGGAACTCATAATAGTTTCTCGTCTCATTGCGGTTATCTTCTAAATTTGAACTGATTAACCCCCTTTCTAGCATTTTCTTCCAGACCCATTTGAAAGGACTTCTTACTTTTACAACATCTGCCTTAATTTTTCTCCCCATGTTTCCACTTATCATGTTTTCCTCATTATTAGCATGGTTAGGTAATGGATTTTCTGTGCTGGGCGAATCATCAAACTTGACAATGCCCATACTGATCAGTCTTTCAACTAGCTTTTTGAAGGCTGTACAATTTTCTATGGAATGCCCCGTAATCCCTGCACGATAGGGGTTTCAAGTAGTAAGGGGAAACAATGTGTGCATCGAATAAGCTTTGATACAACTCTCTATATGACATTGGGATTGGCGTGAACTAGAGCTTCTCAATGTTTTGCCTTGTTCCGGATTCTTGTCTTGATGAGCCTTGTTGGTTAGTTGTCACTTTTCTCGACTGATTCACCATAACTGATTTTAAGTAACCATTTTTATATGTACTCGTGTTATTCACCTCATTTTTTTTTCTTTAAGGTCGACCTTCTGTTACTTTCTCCAGCATCAATCTTTCCACTCCTTATGACATTTTCAATCATTTCACCATTCATGACTATGTCAGAAAAGCTTTTTGTGGCAGGTCCTAACATGTGTGTGATAAACGGGGCTTTCAGGGTGTTAATAAAGAGCATTGTCATCTCTTTTTCCAGGAGGGGTGGCTGAACTTGGACTGCAACCTCCCTCCACCTCTGTGCGTATTACCTAAAACTTTCACTCGGCTTCTTTTCCATGTTTTCCAGGGTGATTCTATCTGGAACCATATCTGTTACATGATTATACTGCTTCATGAGTGCTTGTACTAAATCTTTCCATGAACTAATCCTGGTACGGCTCAATTGGTTGTACGATTTAGATGCTGCTCCTATGAGGCTATCTTAGAAGCAATGTATTAGTAGTTGGTCGTTGTTAACATATCTAGTCATCCACCTACAGAACATGGTGATATGAGCCTCAGGGCAACTGGTCCCATTGGACTTCTCAAATTCTAACATTTTGAACTTATAAGGGAGTACCAAATCCGGGACCAAGCTCAAATCTTTAGCATCCATCCCACTGTAGTTCTCAGTGCTTTCCATTGCCCTGAATTTTTTTCGAGCCATTTACACCTTTCCTCTAGCTGCTTTGGCAATTCTTCATTTGTTTTTTCTTTTTCGACTACTTCATCGAAATTAGGGATAGTAGGATTAATAGGTTTATCTTCGGGGTTAGAGCATGACCCGACTTGGAAGTTCATTGGCATTGAGGCACTGGCCTGTAATTGCTGAGGCCTGATTATGACAGAGGATTTGCGCGGATACACCTCAGCTTGGGTCTTTACATGTGGAGGGGTAAAGCCTAGATAGAGAGGCCCATCATTGTCTCCTTCTTCAGCATTAGCCATATGGCCTTTTCCTTTATCATTTCCTCCAGCCAATAGTTGAGTCAGCTGATTCATCATGTTTCTTTGGGACTCCAACATTTTGTCCATGATATCCTGCTGAATCTAAACTAGCTGCTCTCGTACTTGCAGCTGAATTTGGTCTTGCATCTCCTTTTGGAACTGTTCAAGTTTTTCCAATCTTTGGTCCATGTCTTTGGTTTTTACTCGAGTACCGTAACGGTGTTTGGTTGGTTGGTTTTCAGATTAGCTGAAATAATTTTAATCAATTAGGCTCTTTTTGATAGTCTTTAATGCATATGATGCGATGCATGAAATGAATGCAAAAAGGCGTTGATTCTAATTCAATTTCATTTAGAAAACTTTACTAGAAAGTAAATTTCTTTACATAAGATGGACTACAAATAAGGCTTTGCCCTAATACACAAAACTCTAATCTTCCTAAGTAATGAGGCTAACTCTTGTCCCCGATTTGATTCCAGCTCATACTTTACGCTCAGCATATTGGCTTGCACTACCAAAGTCTGCAGGTGATCAGCCACCTCTCGAATTTGAACCACTGCTTCTCCCATAATCTGATCCCTATTTCTAACTTGATTCTGAAAGTGGTGAAGTTGCTTATTCTGACGACCTTTGTTTGCTTCCAGGTACTCAATCTGGATCTTACAATTTCGCAATGCCGACTCTAACTCTTCTATTCTTCCTTTAATTTCTTCAATTTTTCTCAAACTCACTTGCAATTCCAATGCAGAATTTCGATTTCAGTACTGATGGAGAAATCTTTCTAACTTAGCCACTCTATCCTTTAGTTCACCTTTTTCCTTTCGATTTTCTAACAAACTCCTCTTTAAAGCCTTGTTTCGTACCTGAACTTGGAATTTTCTTTCCCACCTATCGGCCTTATTCTTTTCTTCTCAAATCTCTTTACGCCACTAATCTGAAGCTTTTCCCAACCAGACAGTTCTCATCGACAAACGTAGCTTCTTATAATCTGTCTTCAAGCTATCTAGATCATTCTCAGCCTTATTTTTCCCTTTTTTAATTTCTCAGCCTCGAGTTTTTGAACACCCATATCTAATCTCAAGTCCATCTTTTCTTCTTCTATTAGTTCTATCTTCTTTTCTAATTTTGAAATTCTTGTTTCAAAATCTTGCCTTATGATTTCTAGCTTAGATGGGACAAACCACAAATGGTCCTCTATTGACTGACTGTTTTACTGACTTGACCCAAGGATATTATCATTGATTCTTCTAAACCACCATTCATTATACTCAGGAGTCGTCATTCGACCTACGACTAATCTCTTCATCCGACGAGTCTGGTTCCACGCATTGGATATCTCTCGAATCTTCTTTTTGCAACCATCACCCTTATATGAGAATTCACACTCAGATAGTCCTCGAGTTGCAGATATAAACTACCTTGACCTATATTGCCTAAGTACTAGCAACGGGGCATAACCAATAGCTCCCCAAATTCTAAGCAGAGGGACCCAATCAAAATCACCGCACCGATACAAAATCTCATCCGGAAGCAACCACGGAGCTCTCCACTCAACGTCCTCTTCTTGCAAATTTTAAAGAATGGCTATCCACTTTTCCTCCGAGATGTCGTCCCTCATCGGTGTAGCTATTATCTCTTTTAGTGGCGAATAGCTTTCAGAGAAGACCCGATACGGAACCTTATCGATTTTCTAGAAATGACTGTGGAACCATGCGAGTAATAGCTGCGCACATCCTATAAATCTACCTTCACCCGCTCTCCGGTAGGCATTTAGTGACCTAAATGTTTCTGCCAAAATTACCGGAACTGACATAACCCTCTTATCAAGTCGGTCGAACAAGTCAGAGAATACCTCATCAACATGTCCCAAAGCCTTAGGGAAGACAACTAAGCCGTATATACTTAAAGCAAAGACATCTACCTTCTTCTTTGTATCTGGGTGTGCTAGAATTATATCTTTCAAATTCTTCCCAGAAATGCACTTGCTATCACCCTTTTGTTTGATTCGGGCTGCAACCCACTGCTCACTCATCCCGGTTATGTTCATCAACTTCTTCAAAAAGGTCGGTACACTTACAGCTCTCGAGTGGGCTCTGTCAACTTTAATCTTCGGACACCAAAGTACAGCCATGTATTCTTCTACCGTAGGCACTAGATTGACTTTCCCGAATGTGAAACAACTATAGGCAGTATTCCAAAACTAGGGGAGAGCCCGAAACAGGCGCTTGTCTACCTTCATATCAAGTAGATAAGGAAAATCCCCATAATTAGAGTAGAATAGCTATTTAACTTCATCATTCCACTGATCCCATATTTCCTTCAACTCTTGTAAACTATTCTTAGTTACACTAATACGAGTAAAGTCCCATAATTTTGATACATATCCTTCGGTCAAGGTGTCACCTTTCTCATGTTGTGTCATTCTGGACCAAGTTTCGACAATCGTATTATCCTCCACCTTATCAAGAAACCCTTTTTCCATGATAAGCTTTCTATCTAGCAACCAAATATGAACCAACGCCTTTCATAATGAAATTCCATGTAGTTGATATGCCATGCAATCAAAGTAAAACACAAAAAGTCAGTATTATGTATAAACAGAGAATCCAATACAATCAATAAATAATAAAACACCTATTCGGGTATGTACTAGGGTTTGGCATAGTTCTACCTAGGGTAAGTTCCTAAGGTTCACTATATGTGGTTTGGCTTCTAAGGTAGAGGTACCCGAACCAGCAGATTCCTTGATCCTCACCCATTATAGGCTTATACGGATTGAGTTCGATTCAGGGGAATACATTTCCCTATGACTATACGGAGATGAAAATCTCACAAAGGCATAGGTACAGATGTATCCCGAAAGCGATCCACTATCCTATACTGAGGTGAAATTGACCAACTTATGTAATGCGAGATGCAAATTTACTAACAAACTTAGACCAATCAAGCAAACATGCCATGATGAAAAACAATGAATGAAAAGGGAAAATCATGAATTTTAAAACAAAATTTGATTTTTCGATCACAAGACAAAAATTAATCAATTTATGGCTCGACTCTCAAAACTAGTCTCCAGCAGAGTTGCCAAGCTGTTGAAACCACTTTTTGAAAACAAAAATTAGTAGTCGACTTAAAAACAGAAACTAGAGTGGCCACCGATCTTTTATTGTGGTGTGATCGGATCACCTTGAAAACGATTTTAGGTCTAGGAATTTTGAGAAAATAGGTTGGGGAGTCGGTTACGCACGAGGAAGGATTAGCACCCTCATAACGCCTGAAATTGGTACCGAATTGATTATTTAATGTCTTAGTGTCGAAAATTTGAAACGATTTTAAAATACGATCCTTTTAACTTGAATAAATTGAATTAAATGATAATACACTCTTATTTCAAAGAAATAAAATGTCACACCCAGTGAGTTAGGGCATAACATTTTTAATCTTCAAATTAAGTTTATCTTTTGACTTTTTAAAACTCATGCATTTTGAGAAGGATATCTAGTTATTTGGGTCAAATGAAAAATCAAAACCCAGTAAGTTAGGGTTCAATTTCCCAAAATTCCTAAATACCGAATATTGCCATTTTTTTAAAAAAATCCTTAATTCGAGGTAGCAAAATTTCATATCCAGTGAGTTAGGATCCAACATTTTGAAATCCCGAAAAACTTTTATTTAAAATTTGTATGTTTTTATTGCGAAGAAATACTTTGCTATCTAAATTCATCGAAAAAAGTTGAAGCCTAATAAGTTAGGGCACAATCTCCTCGAGAATCGTGAATACCGAGCATTTTGAAAATTTATGAAGTAAGATTATTTTAATGCTTTAATGAAACATAATTTAAAAAAAAATATAGTGTGATTGAACGGCAATGTACAATGTAAAAGGATAACTTGTAATCTAAACATACACCAAAGAATAATAAACAAGCAATAGATAAATTCAAACAAGAATAGCAACAATGATCTTAACCACATTATGCAAATATCAATATCAATATTCAAAAACTAAATAAATCTATTATCGCTTTTTTAAAAGATACATCAAGATAAAAAAATCAATATGTTCTATGAATAAAAGTTTTAAAATAAATTACATATGCAAACTTAGAATAGACTCAATAGAATTAAAATAACCATTGAGTAATTGAATTTGAAATAGATTTGAAGCTAATAGCATACATATATTAATTTAATATAAGTAATACATATATAATAAAAACATAATAGTAATAATACATATTATAAAATACCAAAACAAGATACAAAATATATCATATTTTCATAAGAAATGTAAAATAATTAATAATGAATTAAATAATAATATGTTAAGTCTAAGAGTATAGTACATAATGAATTTGAAATGTTGACGATAATTAATTTAAATAATGTCAATATTAATTTAAAATAAGAGCATGCTATATCTTAAAATAATACTAATGATGAAATTTAAAATGATGTTAAATTTAAATATTAAGTAAGGCTAGATTTAAAAAAACAAATATATACAAAAATAAGAACCAATTAAATTTTAAAAAAAATACAATCGATAAGGACTAAATTTGAATTAAAATAGAAGTAAAAAGAAAAAAAAATAAAACATAATAATGGGTCAAAAATAGAATTAAAATAAAATTAAAGAGCAACAAACATAATTAAAACCAAAAAGGACCAAAATGCTGCGCGCGAATAACATGAGGGACTAAAAGGGGAATATTCCCAATCCTCTAAAACGCTGCGTTGCGGCATGGACTAAAATAAAAAGAAAATCAGATTAAAGGGAAAAATTTTAAAAAACTAAAAGAACCGATTTGAACACGCTACAATATAGAGAGGACCATTTGCACAAATCGCCCAATGGTTGTGAAAAGCGCAGATCCTTCCTCGGGTCGGGTCACACGCGCAGGTTATATGGCCAATACGACGCCGTTTTAAGGCCACTAAAGCAGGCCTTAAACAACGTCCTTTTTCACACAATAAATATCAACTTTAAAACCCTAAAAGCAGCAACACCTATAGTTTTAAACAAACTTTTAAAAAAAACTAAACATCTTTCTTCCCAAAACGCCGTTTCGGCTTAAAACTTCCCCGTCAAACTCTGATTTGAGCAGAGCAGACGAGGGCTCCAACTGCATGTTATCGCTGGTAAGAATCTTCTCTTTTTCTCTCTTTTGGTTTTTTTCTCTTAAAGTAGTAAAAAAAAAACAATTTGAATCTCCTCAGAAAATGAAATCTGTCATTACTCTTTTAAAAATCGATTCTATTATTATTATTTTTGTTCATAATAGAAATCAATCAAAGAAACAAAAGAAGAAAGAAAGAAAGAAAGAAAAAGTGGAAATCGGAGAATCACTTTCAAAAACTCAATTTTTTTTTTGCTTTTGATTTCTTTTTTTGGATATAGTATACGTAAAAAAAACTACAAAAGTTCTTCCTTTTCTTTTATAGCCATAAAAAGAAAACAAAATAAATATAAAATACAATATATCGTCCTTTTCTTTTTGCTGTGCTGTGTTCGTCCTGTTTGTAGGTATTGGCGTACGGAGACGGTGGACGTGGCGTGTACGGAGGCCAGCTGGAGGTGCGTGGTGGCATTACACACGCAAGGAGCGGCGACGGTTGCTAGTATGCTGCTAACTGCTAGGGTTTTTTTTTGTTGTATTTTTAGTTTAATGATTTGGGCTCATGTAACTAGGCTTTGGTTAATAGTTGTATTGGGCTAGGTAATGGACTATATTATTGGACTTTTATATTTAGTTTTATTTATTTTATAAAATTGGGCCGGGCAAATTGGGTATTATAGCCCCCATAGGATAAAATGACCGAAATACCCCAATAGGATAAAATGACTGTTATACCCCTAGGAGATGAAATGACTGTTATGGCCATAAGTTATGTATGACTGATTTGCTTTATGATATGTATGACTATGATTGAGCATGACATTTTGCATACACGTATGATATTATGTCACGATATATTGCATGGGGATGGGTTGTTATATTTGGAGGAAGTGTACCATACTGATAAGGTTGCACGGATCGCCCAAGACGACTGTGGACCTACTGATGGCTATATGCCATTTATTTTACTGGAAGCTTTGCTGCAATACTATTTAGTACCGCAACCGGTGCTAATCTTGGTGTGTCTGGCTGGGTGGGTCAATTTTATCCCCACATGGTGTGTTTGGCGGGACAGAGTGGTGTGTAGAGGCTGGATTGGGTAGGATTTCTAACTTCATATCTGCACTGATTAATGATTTTATGCTGTTACTGCATTGATTAATGATATTACATACTTTCATCCTTTGCATGACTTATATCATCATATCGTTATGGGCTAAGGCCCTACTGATAATATTACTGAAATTGGGCAAAGGCTTAGGCCCACACTGAACTGGGTTGTTACTGTAACGGGCTCAGGTTCAAACTGCATTTATCTACTGTTTAATTAACTGTTTGCTTGTTAGGGGATTACACATTGAGTTTCGTAAACTCATCCCTTTGTTTAACTGTACAGGTAATCCCCAGTTGTAGGCGAGTCGGTGTTGCGAGGGACTCGATGATGGCCACACAACCGCATCAGCTTTCATTTTTAGCTTTTGATTTATAAGTAACTGAATTTGGGTATTTTTATGTAAAAAGGCCTCTTTAAAGTTATAAACTTTAAATTCCTGTTTTTATTTATTTAGTTTGATATAAACTGCTAGTTGTAGAAAAAGACGGGTTTTCAAAAGGTAACTGTTTTCAAAGACAACACGTTTTTGTAAAATACTATAAAAGTTTCCGCATAAAACAACGTTTTAAATATAGTAACAAACTAATATGATCAACACCTTTGCAGAATGTTAGCATTGTGGTGTCAGTGGTGTGGTGAGTTTCCAAAGGAGTGATCTAAGTAGAATAGCATTTGAATAGGTGATTTATAACTATTATTTTGAATTGTGGGAATAAGGCAATGTGGTAGAATTTGGTCATCATTGCCATGATGTTTTTGACGTTTTCTCATTATTATTTCTCGTAAAAATTGTGGAGGTTTTATTTAGAGAGAGTTTGATTTTAAGAGAGGTTTAGGATCTGATTAAATAAAGTTTAGGTTAAAAATTTTGTATTTTAAACTTCAAAAATTTGGGTTAAAATGTGAATTAATCCACCAAGTTACGCGACAGGTCGGGTCGACCCTGCAAGAAATTGTAGCGATGTCGCGACACAGGGGTTCCATGTCAGGACACCCCTGGCGAGATGCCGATGTTGCGACATACCTTGAAAATTTTTGAGTTTGGGGTAAACTGATAAGTTTTTCGTGAGATAGAGTTTCTATGCCGTAACATCGAGCTGAGTTGCTCGATTCCTTGAACCTATGATCAGTGTTACGACACGGAGGTTCAATGTTGTGACATCGGCTCTGTCTTGTCCACTCCTCTTGAATTTCAAGGTGTTCGGTACATACATATCCTACATTTAAACAATTCAAATAAAATTAAATCCTAATATAAATGAGTCTTGACGTACTTCCCCCTACACTTTAGAGCATACATTGTTCTTACTGTAAAATTATTAAAGTGAAAACAAGAAAGCTTCCATGAGACGGTCGAATCCTTATTGTTGTATTGGCATTGGAATTTGTTTCCTCCAAGCGAACAAAAAATACCTATAAGAAAATACTATGACAAGAAATATGAAATATGAAATGTTATATAAAAGAAAGAAATTAATAAATAAAATAAAACGAAAGTAATAAAAAAATGAAACAAAATTTAGAATAAGAAATAGAAGTTCTTTAAAAGTTGGGACGATCCGTGTCGCCACCATAAAAGAACTCCCAACTGGTTCTCGACACTTTGATTCGACATTTGTTCCTCTGTTGATGTATATGAACTAGCATCTCCATTTGATTTCATTTATATTGCTTTATTTTTGACCGACATGACATCTACATTGTGAGCCATTTAGTAACAAATCTGAGCCAACCCAAATTATTTTTCTAGGGTATTATTGCCTTGAGCTTCCTTGTCTCTTTGTCGCGTGAGACTTTGGTACTCGAGCCTTGCTGTCATTGTCAAATGAGAATGAATCAAACTCTTCGACCTCTTCAGTTGGCACCTTCTCTGCTATGGGTAGAAAGTGTATTGGGTCTTCTATACTTTCATTTAATTTCGGTTCAAGCCCCATTTTAATGGTTAGTTAATCTTTTACTTCTACCTTTACAATAGATTTGTTGCTATGTCAATTAGATTAGAGATAATTTCAACTATGTTGAACTCATCCCCATGATCTTCAGCACAAGCTCAGGTTGAATCTCACCATGAATCTCATCATGGTCATCAATAATACAAGGGTTTTCATAATCAAAGTTGTGAACGTCAAGCATTTCATCTTTACTTGGAGGTATTGCTTCAAAGATTTCTTGCATCATTTTCATCATTTGTGCCATCATGTCTGACATGTTTGATAATACCTCAAAGTTAGCTGTCTTGGTTGTTTCACGTGAAGGCATTTTATATGAATAACAGGGAGGCTTGTCTGAATATTCGAGCATATCATGATCTTCTTTAAGTGCCTTATAAAATTACCGGTGAAATCATGTGGATGCTCAACTACATCAAGATACCTTGATCATTACTCCATTGGTGCGTTGAGGCTTTATTTTCGCTTTGGCTCAGCTATATCATGAACAATTTTTATTCTCTATAATCTCTCATTCTTCATATACTCCTCTTCATATATTTCATCATAAAAATCATATTATCGTTAAACTACATGTAATCGGTTTCATTCATAATTAACGATTTTTAGGACTAGTCTCTATAGATTAGTGATTGACTAAATATGTGTTCCTCTCTTGTGAGGCATATCTGAAATTAACAAAAAGAAAAGAAAGAAGTTAGGAAAGTAAATTAATAAAATTAAAATACAAATCACATCTAAAATTCAAAAAAAATTCTAATTATCCTATTAAAACGTAAAAATTAAAATCAATTTAGTAACATTGCCTCCCAAAGAAGAACGAGAACAACTTGACCGTGTGCGGATGTACCAATGCCTAGAGTAAGAATCCTACACAAAATATATGAAATAAACAGTATTCTCAAGTATACGGGTTAGGTTCTAATATAATTTTACAACAAAGTAGGTAAGTACTCAAAGGATCGTACTCAAGAGAGGCGAGTGCTAAATTAAAGTTAATCTAAATGCAAATAGAATTAATTAATAGCTTAAATAAATTATGTTACAATAAAACATAAAGGAAATATTTTTAGGGTTTTAAAATAACAAATTAAAAAATGAATAAATAAATGGGACTGTGGAAAACTAATTTCTAAACTGAATCAAATGAAGACATGGGTGATTAGCTTGCTTTGGTGATCATAACTAATTCCTATTTCAGGTTTCTATTCAATCAACTAGTCATTACCCTAGCAGGATCTCTCGATCTTCAACTAAACTAACGAGTCAGCAAGAACTACTTATCTCTCAACCTCACAGTCCAGACCAAATCAGGGCTAAGGTGTTCACGGACAGGCCATACCAATTTTTGGTTAATTCACACCTAAATGACTTCCTAGGGTCATCAAGCCTAGGGATTAAGTTCTTCCTCTCCCGAATAGTTGACCTGTTAAGAAAACCCTACATTCCAATTAATCAATCAGACCTCCACTTGCTAATCCCCCATAAGAGGATTAGTTCCTCATGGAATCTATAAACACAATAAACTTGATGATAAAGATATGCTTGAAAAATAAATCAGGAATAAAGTTTAAAGAATCTTGATTATATTCAATTGATGAAGTACAGAAATACTCAGATATTTGATTGCATCTACAAATCAAAATCTCTGAAGAACACGACAGAAAAGAACTAAAAAGAAATCTAAACCCTAAAAGAAAGAAAAAAATCTGAAAACTAAATTATAGAGAAAATTTGAGAATATGAAAAATTGTCCTTTAACAAGTGTTTAAGAGCCTATTTAAAGAGTTAGGGTTGTCGTCATCTTCAAATGTTGGTTAGCTGACGCTCTTGTGTTTAACTTTTGATTGTGCAGACCAAAATGCCACTAGCTCGTAATTATCTCCTATACAGGATCGGTGTCGGGACACCCTAGTGCCTGTGTCGCAACATCGAGGGTAGTATGTGTAGTTTAGGGATGGCTTTAGGGTGTGTTGTGACATCCTATGGCTATGTAGTGACACCGGAGGCGATGGTAATTCTTGCATTTTGCTCCCTATGTTATGACCTCGAACTCCCCATGTTGCAACACGTTGATCGACCGCCTCTGGGCGTACTAATGTTTAGAGTGTGAATATCTGCTGCAAAATATATGGAATTTAGGCGGTGTCCGCAAGTATACGTGTTAGGTTGTAATATAGTTGCAACGAAGTAGGTAAGTATTCGAGGGTGTACCCAAGGATTGCGCTTTGGGGAAAGCTACATCAAGCCAATTATTGGAAATAATTACTAATCTACTTGAGTCACGAATAAGTAGTGTTGATATGGAAGCAAGATTATGGTAATATTAATAAAATAAATAAATTGAATTAAGTTTAAATCTACTCCTAAGCTCATGTATCGGTTTCTCCTATCCTTTGTTTCAACTTTGCGAGTTCCATTAGCCTAGATCAAATTGCTTTACCTAATTAATTATTGATGTAGGGCTCTATTCAACGAGCTAGTCATCAACCTAGCTTTTCCTCTCGGCGTTCAACTAACCTAATGAGTCGGTAAGAACTACTTATCTCTCAACTTCATAGTTCAAATCAGTTTGGGGGCTAAGGTGTTCACGGATAGGCCACACCAATTTTGGGTTAATTCCCCCTACATTACTTCCTAGGGTTGTGAAGCCTAGGGTTTAAGTTCTTTCTTTCCCAAATAGCTAACCCGCTAAGAAAACTCTATCTTTCAATCAATTAATAAGATTATTACAATTGAAACATGCGAAATATAGGTAAAGTATAAACTGGTTTTAATCTTTACACAAACATTTAATTAACAACGTTAAGAAAGAGATATAAATAATAGAATAAAGGAAATAGATGCTCATAGATTTATCGATGAAAGCATGGCTCCGGAACAATCTCCATTCGTGAGAGTCTCACTTCAGAATAGGATCTTTCGATTACAAAAACATAAAATGCCCCAAGTAAAAACTAAGAATGAAATAAAAACCCTAAGTATATTTTCTGTCTCCCTCTAATTGGTGTTTAAACTGATTACGATGTCATTTATATAGGGTAAACTTGGAATATTAAAGTGCCTAAATTATCCTTCAAAGTCCTTAGAGTTTGACTAGGACAAATACTCCTAATTTTTCTCAAAAACGCAATTATCTTGTGCAGGGAGTTTTGAGGCTGTGTAGGGGAAGTGTTGCAACACAGGCTTGCAGTGTTGCAACATTAGATTTTGTATCGCGACACAACAAGGATCTTGTCGTGATATCGAGGGCAGTTTCACTCCAAAACTTGTTTTTGGCTTTTTTCTTCGATGTTGAGACATTAGTGTCTTGGTGTCACGACATAGGCATCAGTTTCGGTTTGAATGTGCATCTTTAGCTCCCAACTTGACCTACAAGACCATGTAACATTATTTAGATATATAAAATGTAATAAAAACTACTAGAAAGCATAAATTACTATTTTAAGTATGAAAACCTATATATATTCTAAGATGCTTTGATTTAACGATTAAACAAGCTAAAGTTATATGTAAAAAAAGATGTAAATAATAGTGTAATTCATGGTAGATCAATGACCAGTACTGAGTTCCTATGCCCTTGCATGGTCTCCTGCACATTCACTAAGTACGTTAGCTCGCCTTTAGGCCCCATTCAGCCCTTAAGGTCAATAAAAGACTCAAAATACACTTTTTATTGAATGTAAACTAAACTATAAAAACTCGACTAAAATATAATAAAAGTGCTTGTATTCAAGCTCCTCAAGTGCGAAAACTAGTTGAATATGCTACACTATATTACGACAGATCACGTGCCAGTTTCCTTTATTTTGACATATGAAATGCATGTCGGTGCCAGTTTGGTGTGTTGGTTAGACGATCTGAGTATTCGTCTGAGTCTGAATCAAGTTAATAGGGGTTGTAAAAGATAACTTGGTGAATGATAAGATTGTGTATAAATTGTTACCATTGGAAATAATTGCACCTAAATGCGAAAGAAATGTTGAAATTACACAACCAAGTATAAAAATAAAATGAAATTGAGCCCTAGAAGCCAAAATGGATTTGAATGAGTCTATAGACTCCATAAACTAGTGAATAATATCAATTTAATAATTGTATTATGTGATATATAACATAAGTGATATGTGGAAAATATTTATATTTGAATGCTAAATGTTGTAATTGGATTATGATGTAATAACATTTGGTTATATGCATAATTAAGTACAAGATTGATGATGATAAGCATGATAACTAGAAATATAAGTTAGTAGAATATTATATGCATATAGATATACATGTATGGAATTGAATTGTTCTGCTAATGCTTATGTTATAAGCTTTGAATTATAAATGTATCACTAAGCCCTATTGCTCAGCGTATGGTTTGCTTTCTCCTTGCGTAGGTTTAGGTGATTCTTGAATCCCTGGGACTTGAAGCCAGCATCTAGACTACCATTTATGACTCAACAAATTTTGTAAATTATATTTCATTTTGGCTAAATGTGCAAATGGTAAAAATTTATATGTTATAATCTTATGCTAATGCTTTGAATTTGTGTTTGGATGTGTTTGTCTAGTTAGTTTCAAGCCTCAATGTTGTGAATGTAGTCTTGAATTTTTTTGGGTTTTTTTTTTTTGGAAATATGCATGGTAGAAGCCAAATTGATTAGTTGATATTAGAAGTTAGTAATTTAATGGTACTTGGAAGTGCCAATTTTTCATAATTTGTATTGTATGCTTTGGTAGGTGTTTGATATGGTAGTATGGAAGGTATATAAATATGTTTTCAGGCCATCCAAACTTGTATCAGGTTTATTTTTGTGAAAATAGTGAGTCATGTCGCAACGACGAACCTCTAACGTTGCGACAAGTGTTGTCCACTTAAACTAACTAAAAATTTGGTGAGGTAAGTGCACCTACCAATTAATAGTATAACTACGGTGAGCAAAGATATCATTCCCACGAGGACTATAAGTACTAGTAATTACCGTCTTTCTATTATTTAACCGATAAATTCGGTGATTGATTAAAACTTAAATTAACAAAATTAATTAACTAAGAAAGCGTCAAAGAACAAAGCAGGAAAACAATCGATTAAACAACCAAGAAGAAAAATAATACCAAAGAAAGAATTCACCTAGATTTCATCTGTCATTATCAATCTAATTTCGCAATTTCTTTACTTAGTATCTTGATACGTAGAAATCCCTAAATTATGCTAATATCTCTTTCGAGAGTAAGAGCAACATACTCTAGGTTGATTAATTGAAATTTCTTTCTAATTAAAACCCCCATTATCCCGTTAAGTCGATCTATGGATTCCCCTATTAGATTTTACTCTAATTCGGTAGATTTATGTCGTCCTATTTCTAGGACTGCATGCAACTCCATTCAATTATGCAAGATCTACTTTTAAACAGGGTCATTCCTCATCTGATTTGAACACATCAAGCATAGATAAATAATCTAGAGATATCAAACCAAGAATTAAACACACATAATTGATAACAACATCTAATTATTTATTGCATAAAATAAAAATCAAACAACAGAATCCATCATAAGGTTCATCTCCCTAGGTATTTAGAAAATTAGTTCATGCTTGAAAATAAAAAATCCAAAACATTGTATAACCGAAAGAATTAAAGAAACTCATGATAATCTCCTAAGAAATCAACTGGGAATCTTCAATCTTGATGGAAATCTGCTTCAAAATTGGCTTTAATGGTGTTTTTTGAGTTGTTTTCTTGAATATTCTATGACGACTCACTCTTATCTTCTTATTTTTGTCATATATGCATCTTAAAATTCCCGAAAAACCTAAAAATCGCATTTTTTCGCTGTTCAGAGTGCAAATTCACGCAATCAACATGACCAACTACATGACTGTGTGGTAGACCGTATGGGTCACATGGTCGTATAGACAAGCTGTGTGGAATGAGCCAGCCCGTGTGGCTCCTATAGCTTGCTCCGATTTTTTTTATTTTCACTCGTGTTTCGCTCTTTTTGCTCCCAAATGCTCTATGAAGAATAAAAAAGCATGAATTTAAAGGATTAGGAGCATGAAATTCACAATTAACATCGAATAATCGCCCAAAAACGCATTAAAAATGAGATTAAAACATGCTACTTTTAATACTTATCAAATATCCCCACACTTAAGCGTTTGTTTGGGCTCAAGCAAAACCCTAAACCCATATTCAATTTTACTTCCTTCAATTTATTGTTTTCACCAACACTATTTTAGGATAATTTACGGATAATCATGCATTGGAATTTCACACTAAAATGACACTAAACAACACAAGTAATCCAAGCAGAGAATTTTAAGTCTTAAAAACATTAGTCTTAAAAATACTCAATAAGGATTCACTCAAAGGACTCAAAATATTTAAGGTTCAAGTAATTTGCACTCAACAATGAACAAAAATGTTATTACCATGTGCTTGCTTGAAAATCAAATCTCCACCACTATATAAATGAGATGACACACCAGTCAAGAGATCTTTACAAGGTTGTAATGGAGCTTAGGTTAAGGGTATAGAAAAGGTAAAAAAAGTTTGGTTACAATCGAGAGTCGAGTTGATAAGTTACCAAATTAGAAAAAAGAGCAGTTGTTGAATTAACGAAATTTACATCAACAAGAATAATAAAGAACGAAAATGAACTTTTCAACATAATATGAAACTAACTATTCAAACTCAATCAAAATTTTCTCTTTTTTTTTAATATAATTTTCTCTCTTTTTTTCTTTTTTTAGAAAAAGAAATTCAACAATACAAATGATGAAACATAGTTAGACGACTAATAAAATCAAATCTCGACAAAAAGGGAATCAATAAAAAGGATAATTTTACAACATTAATGTGGATTACGGGTTAACATTAACGGGTTAGAAAGAAAAAAAAAAGGAAAAGAATGTGTTAGAATCAACGTGGTTTACTAGAGGTTAATTCAACGGGTAAGCTGTTTAAAGGTTAGGTGGGTTAAATCATAAGTGCCTCTATCATCTCAATATATCAAAGCAATAATATGGTCTTGACATGTATAATCGAAACAAATTCTAGAATAACAAATCAAGTTGACATACTCAACCAAAAATAAAATGAGCACGAAAAAAATATATGCTCTATAGGCTCAAAAGCTCACAAAAAAATTATGGTTTTGATGTCAAAATTGTAAATTTAAAATTTCAAGATAATTCTTCAGTTTAGGGAGACAACCTAAAATAATAATTTCTAAAAACGGTTTATCATGCTTGAATCTCTCGTGTCATAAAGTATAAATCGACCAATGCACAAATATTCACAAATTATTCCCAAAATAGAATCACTAAAACTCAAAATTAAAAAAATAACTTTAATGATAGATTTGAGAAAATTACTTAAACTGAAACAATTATTAGGGACTATATCACATAAGCATCTTAAATCCTCCCCACACTTAAGATGTACATTGCCCTCAATGTACAAACAATTATAAACTAATAAGCAAAATATCATAAGGAGGGAAAGAATTGAAACTTTTGGATGATTTCAATCGAATTAGTGAAATTTAGAATTGTAGGAGATTCAAAATGAAGTACATGTTTTGAGCATACTAATAAGAAGATAAACAAAAATAAATAAGATAAAGAGATAACAAAATAGAAAATAGTCGAGAAAACAATAATAGTAAGGTGAAAAATAAAAATAAAATAAAACATATAAATCTAAAAATAAAATAAAACAAATAACAAGAAAAATAAAATAAAAATAAATAAAACATAAAATCTAAATAATTCAAAAGAAAATAACAAAAAATATCTAATACTATTTTGATGGATACATGGCCATAAAATAATAATAATGAATAAAATAAAAAAAAGCAGAGGTGGTTGATTTGATGGATACCCACAATGGTGTGGAGGAAGGAAGAAAGAAAAAAATTAAAACCCCCTAGCATTAAAAGAGAGTACATAGTCATGTGTCAGGCCTTGTGAGCCACACGGCCGTGTATCCTTTTGGGACTGTGTGAGCTATTAGAAAATTTTAAAAATTTACTCTAGTGTTCACACGGCTGTGAGACGCTTGTGTTTGCAGGTCATGTGTCACACACGGCTATGTGGAATCACCTGCACTGTGTGCTTTTGTCGTTCGCTTCTCCCACGCCTGCGTGTACATGGCGTGTGGGTCACACGATCGTGTCTCCATTACATGCCTCCACTCAGGCCGTGTGGGTTAAAAAATAATTTTGAAAAATTAGCTTCAATGTTCACACGACCTTGTGGATCACCCCAAACCATGTGGACCACTTTTAAAAAAAAATCAAAGTTTTCTTCTTTTTTTAAATTTTTAAAATTTTTTAAGTAATAATAAAAAAATAAGTGTACTAAGCACACAATCATAATTAGAATAAAATAAAATAACACACTCGGGTTGCCTCCCGAGGACCCGAGGAGTGCTTATTTAGATTCTTAGCTTGACTTTCCTTTTCAAGCTAACGGTTAAGACGGATCTTGGAGTCAGAGCTCATTTCTCTCGTTATCAATATCGCCACCAAAATAAAGTTTGAGTCGATGACCATTTACCTTAAATGTTTTATATTTAGGAAGTGTTACCTCAATGGTTCCGTATGGGAACACATTCTGTACTACAAATGGGTTCGACCCCATTGACTTAAGCTCTGTAGGGAACATTTGTGGATCTGACTTGTCTAGCAGCACTTTCTCTCCAACTTTGAATTGATTTGTCCTTTTTAAATGCACACCATGACATTGCTTTGTTATTTTTTTTGTGCGTTCTTGGGTTCTCATCAGCCTTTGTTCACCATTCATCTAATTCATCAAGTTTCACCATTCGTTCTCCACTTTTCCCTTGATTTCTGTCACCTTGAAATTGATACTTTTCTAACATGAATTCATAAGTGATTTCTTGCATAGAATGTCGAGCCGCGTGATTACTAACATTAACAAAATAACAAGTATCATCTTGTTTACTAGAAGCTCTCACAAAATCACGTGCTTGAAGAGTAACCTCTTCATCACCTACCCACAATACAAGTTCACCATTACCCACATCAATAACTGTAATACCTCGAAAATTACTATAGTAAGAAAGTAAGATAATATCCCTGATATGGTAAAATAAGGAAATAAAGTGATAAAAAGGGTAACTTTGAGATATGTCAACATTGGGAAGTATATTATGACATATTCATTCAAGAAAGGATTAAATCGCAAAAGTGAGAAAAGTTTTGTTGCCAAGAGTAAATACTCAAAACTTAAGGGGTTAAAGTGTAAATATGAAAAATTTGAAGGACCAATAGTGTAAATATTTTAAGGGTGGAATAATCTAGAAACTAAAGAAAATGGATGAATTAGGACCAAATTAAAAAGGTGAAGAATTTTGAAGGACTAAATTGTAATTTTACCAAATTAAGTGATGAATCAAGGATGGAATTTCAAAAGATTATGAAGGGCAAAATGGTCAATTAGAAGGAGAGAGAATTCTAGAAGGTAATGATATGTTGGTGATATTTTTAATTAATTAATTAGATAAATGTTAATTAATTAATATTTTATTAAGGTTTTTAGTATTATCTTATTAATAAATGCTTAATATAAAAGGGAGGAAAGATGATGAGAAATCATCTTCTTTTCCATGGAACTAACGTGAGAAGAGAGGAAAAGAAAGAAGTTTTCCTTTCTTTACCATTTGGTCCTCCCACCAAAAATTCACCATTTTAGCTTAGAAATCAAAGAAATTTCCATAGCCACCAAGAGAGAAAATTGATAAGGAGACTATGAGGAGCTAGAATATCAAGTTAGATTCAAGAAATAGAAGCTGGAGGAGAGAGAAAATCAAGTTAAAGATTGAAATCAATAGCACAAGGTAAGAACATCAAGATTTCAATATATTTTTAAGTTTGATATTATTGAAAAAGCATGAAAATAATGTTATAGTAGAGTTTTATTATATATGGTCTTATGTTCTTGACATATTAGTGAAGAGAAATAAGTGAAAGTGATGAGAAATATTATAGAGAAAGGGAATAAGGGAGTTATACACCTAGTAATCAACATTTTGAACTAAAATAGTTTTGGACAGCAACAGTAGGTTAACTTTAAAAATCACCATAAATTGTGTAAATCGAATTAGAGTATGAATAAAATGTGGAATTAAATGTTAATGAGTATACTTTCATATAAAAGAAAGATAGCAAGCAAAAGAGTTGTATATTTTGAGATATTTGAATTTTAGTGAGGTAGGGTCAAAATGATTTCGGAATCCCCTATTCTGACTTGGAAAAATCATTAAACATTGTAAAAAAATAATTATGAGATATAATTTATATTATTAGAATCCTTAATGAGTCTATTTTAAAATAAAATAAACGAAATTATCATCTGAATTCTGTGCAATGAGATAATTCATTTTTAGTGAAGAGAGGCAAAGATGTTGAGCAGTGAAACAGGGGTGAATTTAAAGAATAAACTGTACTTATTGACTAAACCAAAAATTCTGAAAATGTTATAGAAATAATATATGTGAGTCTAGTTTCAGAGAAAATGAACGGATCTCAATTCAAAATTTTGTAGCTTAGGATATAATTAATTTAGTGACTATGACTCAAGTGAACAGCTTGTTATGAACAAACTAGTAAATAGTGGTATTATGTATGTATCAAGGATGTGGAATGAAGTGGAGGAGGAGAAAAAATATATGTGAATATTTAGCTAATATGGGTTTATTTTTAAAATAGCTAATTTACATGTTTTAAGTTCGGGACTAAATTGAATAAAAGTAAAATTTTAAGGGTAATTTTGTAAAAATGTCAAAATGACTAAATTGCATGAAATGAATTATTTTATTATTAAAATTGATAAATTAAATGAAATATTAATTTATATCAAGATTGGGTGGAAATTTGAGGAAAATAGAAAAATTACCAAAATGTCCACGAATTTTGGTATTTCTATAATTTAGCCTTAGTAAGTTCGTATGAACTATATTCTATTTAATTTTAATTAAAGTGAGTGTTATTTGGTGATGAATATTATACAAATATGTGTTTTATTATTGGAATTGAATTATTATTGGTAATATGTATAATTATTAGATGCATTGAAATGAGTATCGGAAGCTCAATTGGGTTGGAAGTTTGTCGGAGATATATCACACTATCCATTAGTACTATCGGTAATTTTGGATGATTTGATTCTGATTATAATGACATGTATAAGTTAAATTGGCCAACATTAGCTCATTAATGTTTTGATTTTTGATTGGTTATAAATATGAATGCTTGATGAAATGGAATGAAATGGAATGATATGGAATGGAATGCAATGAAATAAAATAAAATTGGAAAATATATAAATGAATTGTGTATAAATCGATCACATGTTCGATCAAAATCGATAAACGTTGAGTTAAATGGTAAATATGTATTACTATTCAACTTAATGATATTGGATTATATGTGAATTAAATAAAAATTTCCATTGCTAGTGAAATTGATTTGAATTGTGAACGTGAGAATTTGTGAATTGAATGAAATGGAAATGAAGCATTAAATTGTTAAAATTTGTGAATTGCATGAATATGTATCGGGTCTCGTAGGCCCTAGTTATTATGAATATAATATTTTAAAGATACATTGTAAAGAATTATAAAATCATGTTAAAAATTTGAAGAGTTTTAATTTGGATGAAATTTTAAGACTCGATTTAATACGTTTGCAAGTGTATGTTTCGGTAATGCCTCGTACCCTATTCCGGCGTCGAATACGGGTAAGGGGTGTTACAATAACAGTTCTAGCAGTGACTAAAAAGGGTCGACAAAATGTCCAATATAATGAAATCAACAAGGAATTTTTATCTACTTTAACAAGTACATCTTCAATGATACCCCTAGGATACTTAATTGATCTGTCAGCTAATTGAATACACATCCTAGTGGGTTTTGGTTCCCTAAGATCAAGTTTTTTGAACATTTTATAAGGCATAAAATTTATACTACCACCCAAATCAGCCAAAGCTTTTTCTACACTTAAGCTACCAATAAAAAAAAAGGAATAGTAAAACTCCCTGGATCTTTAAGCTTGGTGGGTAGTTTGGTTTAGAGAATGGTTGAGAAATCCGCATTGAGCTCCATAGTTGATAAGTTGTCTAACTTCATTTTATTTATTAACAGCTTCTTTAAAAATTTTGTATACTTTGGCTGTAATAGTCTATTTTTCAGTAGTGTGAGAAATAGTGGTTTTGGGGCCGCAAATTCGACAAGTTAGTTTGTAAATATTATTATTTAATATTTACAAGTCAAATATAGTATTTTGATAAATTTTGATTTGATCGTTTATGTTATTTGAAAGAATAGTTAAGTTCAAGTGGTATGTTCCAAAAGTCAAGTGGTTTTAGAGAAAAAGGTATCGAACCACGTTTCAATAAACTGATCCAACATATTTTGCTAAATATTTACTGAGTGTTATTAGGGTCATTTTAAATTTTTTGAAGAAATTTTAATGTTTAAATAATTAATTAAGTAAAAATAACTAAATTGAAAAATGTACAAAAATAGATTTCTATTAGGTAAAAGGGTCAATTTATTATGGATTATCAAACTAATGGACTTAAATGGTAAATGCGCCAAATGAACTTAGAGTGGAAGGTTTTGGGTGATTAAATGCATGAAATTTGATTTTTTAAGGGAAAAATTGTAAATTTGTAATTAAATGGAAATTAAAACAAACTAAAAGACAAAAATGCTATCATCTCCTCTAATTTTCAATTTTGCAAATCGAATAACAGAGAGGAACAAGCTTTCGGTCATGGAGTTTTTAGATGCATGATCAAGAAACGAACCAAACGGATCTAAACCGAGGAAAAGCTAATGTGTCAGATTAGTCGGCTGCTTCATTTTTACAGCTATATTTGTCGAGGTAAGTTTGTATTGTATAATATTTATGTTTGTTTCCTTATGATTATGTATATCAATTGTTAGTTAAATTATAATTAATGTGAAAATTTCATTGTTTGCTTGTAAATTATTAAATGTTGGAATTAAGTACAAATAGAAAATGAATATTTGGTCGTGGGAACTCTTGTGGTTTCACAATTTTGAAATGAATGTAACATTTATATTATGTGTACAGATAATTAATTAAGTAAAATCACTTAATTGAAAAAGGTGCAAAAATAGATTTCTATTAGGTAAAGGCGTCAATTTATTATGGATTATCAAAGTAATGGACTTAAATGCTAAATGCACCAAATGAACTTAGAGTGGATGGTTTTGGGTGATTAAATGCATGAAATTTGATTTTTTAAGGGAAAAATTGTAAATTTGTATTTAAATGGAAATTAAAACAAACTAAAAGACAAAATGTTATCATCTCCTCTAATTTGCTATTTTGCAAACCGAATAACGAGAGGAAGAAGCTTAGGTCATGGAGTTTTACATGCATGATCAAGAAACGAACCAAGCGGATCTAAACCGGAAAAGCTAATGTGTCGATTAGTTACCGCTTCATTTTACAACTATATTTGTCGAGGTTAGTTTGTAGTATATAATATATATGTTTGTTTCCATATGATTATGTATATCAATTGTTAGTTAAATTATAATTAATGTGAAAATTTCATTGTTTGCTTGTAAATTTTATATGTTGGAATTAAGTACAAATGGAAAATGAATATTTGGTCGTGGCAACTCTTGTGGTTTCACAATTTTGAAATGAATGTAACAGATTTATATTAGGTGTACAGATAATTAATTAAGTAAAAATCACTAAATTGAAAAAGGTGCAAAATTAGATTTCTATTAGGTAAAGGGGGCAATTTATTATGGATTATCAAAGTAATGGACTTAAATGGTAAATGCACCAAATGAACTTAGAGTGGATGGTTTTGGGTGATTAAATGCATGAAATTTGATTTTTTAAGGGAAAAATTTTAAATTTGTAATTAAATGGAAATTAAAACAAACTAAAAGACAAAAATGTTATCATCTCCTCTAATTTGGTATTTCGTAAACCGAATAACAGAGAGGAAGAAGCTTCCGGTCATGGAGTTTTTACATGCATGATCAAGAAACGAACCAACCGGATCTAAATCGAGGAAAAGCTAATGTGTAAGATTAGTCAGCTGCTTCATTTTTACAACTATATTTGTCGAGGTAAGTTTGTATTATATAATATATATATTTGTTTCCTTATGATTATGTATTTCAATTGTTAGTTAAATTATAATTAATGTGAAAATTTCATTGTTTGCTTGTAAATTATTAAATGTTGGAATTAAGTACAAATGGAAAATGAATATTTGGTCATGGCAAATCTTGTGGTTTCACAATTTTGAAATGAATGTAACAAATTTATATTATTTGTGCAAATAATTAATTAAGTAAAAATAACTAAAATGAAAAATGTGCAAAAATAGATTTCTATTAGGTAAAAGGGTCAATTTTTTATGGATTATCAAACTAATGGACTTAAATGGTAAATGCGCCAAATGAACTTAGAGTGGATGGTTTTGGGTGATTAAACGCATGAAATTTGAATTTTTAAGGGAAAAATTTTAAATTTGTAATTAAAAGGAAATTAAAAAAACAAAAGACAAAAATGTTATCATCTCCTTTAATTTTCTGTTTTGCAAACCGAATAACAGAGAGGAACAAGCTTTCGGTCATGGAGTTTTTACATGCATGATCAAGAAACGAACCAAACGGATCTAAACCGAGGAAAAGCTAATGTGTCAGATTAGTCGGCTGCTTCATTTTTACAACTATATTTGTCGAGGTAAGTTTGTATTATATAATATATATGTTTGTTTCCTTATGATTATGTATTTCAATTGTTAGTTAAATTATAATTAATGTGAAAATTTCATTGTTTGCTTGTAAATTATTAAATGTTGGAATTAAGTACAAATGGAAAATGAATATTTGGTCATGGCAAATCTTGTGGTTTCACAATTTTGAAATGAATGTAACAAATTTATATTATTTGTACAAAGAATTAATTAAGTAAAAATCACTAAATTGAAAAAGGTGCAAAAATAGATTTCTATTAGGTAAAGGGGTCAATTTATTATGGATTATCAAACTAATGGACTTAAATGTTAAATGCACCAAATGAACTTAGAGTGGATGGTTTTGGGTGATTAAATGCATGAAATTTGATTTTTTATGGGAAAAATTGTAAACTTGTAATTAAATGGAAATTCAAACAAACTAAAAGACAAAAATGTTATCATCTCCTCTAATTTGCTATTTTGCAAACCGAATAACAGAGAGGAAGAAGCATTCGGTCATGTAGTTTTTACATGCATGATCAACAAACGAACCAAACGGATCTAAACTGAGGAAAAGCTAATGTGTGAGATTAGTCGACTGCTTCATTATTACAACTATATTTGTCGAGGTAAGTTTGTAGTATATAATATATATGTTTGTTTCCTTATGATTATGTATATCAATTGTTAGTTAAATTAAAATTAATATGAAAATTTCATTGTTTGCTTGTTAATTATTAAATGTTGGAATTAAGTACAAATGGAAAATGAATATTCGGTCGTGGTAAATCTTGTGGCTTCACAATTTTGAAATGAATGTAACAGATTTATATTATGTGTACAGATAATTAATTAAGTAAAAATCACTAAATTGAAAAAGGTGCAAAAATAGATTTCTATTAGGTAAAGGGGTCAGTTTATTATGGATTATCAAACTAATGGACTTAAATGTTAAATGCACCAAATGAACTTAGAGTGGATGGTTTTGGGTGATTAAATGCATGAAATTTGATTTTTTAAGGGAAAAATTGTAAATTTGTAATTAAATGGAAATTAAAACAAACTAAAAGACAAAAATGTTATCATCTCCTCTAATTTGCTATTTCTGTAAACCGAATAACCAGAGAGGAAGAAGCTTAGGTCATGGAGTTTTTCATGCATGATCAAGAAACAAACCAACCGGATCTAAACCGAGGAAAAGATAATGTGTCAGATTAGTCGGCTACTTCATTTTTACAACTATATTTGTCGAGGTAAGTTTGTATTATATAATATATATGTTTGTTTCCTTATGATTATGTGTATCAATTGTTTGTTAAATTATAATTAATGTGAAAATTTCATTGTTTGCTTGTAAATTATTACATGTTGGAATTAAATACTAATGGAAAGTGAATATTATGTGTGAGATAATTAATTAAGTAAAAATTACTAAATTGAAAAAGGTGCAAAATTACATTTCTATTAGGTAAAGGGGTCAATTTATTATGGATTATCAAACTAATGGACTTAAATGCTAAATGCACCAAATGAACTTAGAGTGTATGGTTTTGGGTGATTAAATGCATGAAATTTGATTTTTTAAGGGAAAAATTGTAAACTTGTAATTAAATGGAAATTAAAACAAACTAAAAGACAAAAAGGTTATCATCTCCTCTAATTTGCTATTTTGCAAACCGAATAACAGAGAGGAAGAAGCATTCGGTCATGTAGTTTTTACATGCATGATCAACAAACGAACCAAACGGATCTAAACTGAGGAAAAGCTAATGTGTGAGATTAGTCGACTGCTTCATTATTACAACTATATTTGTCGAGGTAAGTTTGTAGTATATAATAAATATATTTGTTTCCTTATGATTATGTATATCAATTGTTAGTTAAATTAAAATTAATATGAAAATTTCATTGTTTGCTTGTTAATTATTAAATGTTGGAATTAAGTACAAATGGAAAATAAATATTCGGCCGTGGTAAATTCCTGGCTTCACAATTTTGAAATGAATGTAACAGATTTATATTATGTGTACAGATAATTAATTAAGTAAAAATCACTAAATTGAAAAAGGTGCAAAAATAGATTTCTATTAGGTAAAGGGGTCAGTTTATTATGGATTATCAAACTAATGGACATAAACGCTAAATGCACCAAATGAACTTAGAGTGGATGGTTTTGGGTGATTAAATGCATGAAATTTGATTTTTTAAGGGAAAAATTGTAAATTTGTAATTAAATTGAAATTAATACAAACTAAAAGACAAAAATGTTATCATCTCCTCTAATTTGCTATTTTGGAAACCGAATAACAGAGAGGAAGAAGCTTCCAGTCATGGAGTTTTTACATGCATGATCAAGAAAAGAACCAACCGGATCTAAACCGAGGAAAAGCTAATGTGTCAGATTAGTCGGCTGCTTCATTTTTACAACTATATTTGTTGAGGTAAGTTTGTATTATATAATATATATGTTTGTTTCCTTATGATTATGTATATCAATTGTTAGTTAAATTATAATTAATGTGAAAATTTCATTGTTTGCTTGTAAATTATTAAATGTTGGAATTAAGTACAAATGGAAAATGAATATTTGGTCGTGGCGACTCTTGTGGTTTCACAATTTTGAAATGAATGTAACAGATTTATATTATGTGTACAGATAATTAATTAAGTAAAAATCACTAAATTGAAAAAGGTGCAAAAATAGATTTCTATTAGGTAAAGGGGTCAATTTATTATGGATTATCAAAGTAATGGACTTAAATGGTAAATACACCAAATGAACATAGAGTGGATGGTTTTGGGTGATTAAATGCATGAAATTTGATTTTTAAGGAAAAATTGTAAATTTGTAATTCAATGGAAATTAAAACAAACTAAACGACAAAAATGTTACCATCTCCTCTAATTTTCTATTTTGCAAACCGAATAACAGAGAGGAAGAAGCTTCCAGTCATGGAGTTTTTACATGCATGATCAACAAACGAACCAAACAGATCTAAACCGAGGAAAAGCTAATGTGTCAGATTAGTCGGCTGCTTCATTTTTACAACTATATTTGTCGAGGTAAGTTTGTATTATATAATATATATGTTTGTTTCCTTATGATTATGTATTTCAGTTGTTAGTTAAATTATAATTAATGTGAAAATTTCATTCTTTGCTTGTAAATTATTAAATGTTGGAATTAAGTACAAATGGAAAATGAATATTTGGTCGTGGTAAAGCTTGTGGTTTCACAATTTTGAAATGAATGTAACAGATTTATATTATGTGTACAGATAATTAATTAAGTAAAAATTACTAAATTGAAAAAGGTGCAAAATTAGATTTCTATTAGGTAAAGGGGTCAATTTATTATCGATTATCAAAGTAATGGACTTAAATGGTAAATGCACCAAATGAACTTAGAGTGGATGGTTTTGGGTGATTAAATGCATGAAAGTTGTTTTTTTTAAGGGAAAAATTGTAAATTTGTAATTAAATGGAAATTAAAACAAACTAAAAGAAAAAAAATTTATCATCTCCTCTAATTTGCTATTTTGTAAACGGAATAACAGAGAGGAGAAGCTTCCGGTCATGGAGTTTTTACATGCATGATCAAGAAACGAACCAACCGGATCTAAACCGAGGAAAAGCTAATATGTCAGATTAGTCGGCTGCTTCATTTTTACAACTATATTTGTCGAGGTAAGTTTGTATTATATAATATATATGTTTGTTTCCTTATGATTATGTATTTCAATTGTTAGTTAAATTATAATTAATGTGAAAATTTCATTGTTTGCTTGTAAATTATTAAATGTTGGAATTAAGTACAAATGGAAAATGAATATTTGGTCGTGGCAAATCTTGTGGCTTCACAATTTTGAAATGAATGTAACAGATTTATATTATGTGCACAGATAATTAATTAAGTAAAAATTACTAAATTGAAAAAGGTGCAAAATTAGATTTCTATTAGGTAAAGGGTCAATTTATTATGGATTATCAAAATAATGGACTTAAATGGTAAATGCACCAAATGAACTTAGAGTGGATGGTTTTGGGTGATTAAATGCATGAAATTTGATTTTTTTCAGGGAAAAATTGTAAATTTGTAATTAAATGGAAACTAAAACAAACTAAAAGAAAAAAAAATTATCATCTCCTCTAATTTGCTATTTTGTAAACCGAATAACAGAGAGGAGAAGCTTCCGGTCATGGAGTTTTTACATGCATGATCAAGAAACGAACCAACCGGATCTAAACCGAGGAAAAGCTAATATGTCAGATTAGTCGGCTGCTTCATTTTTACAACTATATTTGTCGAGGTAAGTTTGTATTATATAATATATATGTTTGTTTCCTTATGATTATGTATTTCAATTGTTAGTTAAATTATAATTAATGTGAAAATTTCATTGTTTGCTTGTAAATTATTAAATGTTGGAATGAAGTACAAATGGAAAATGAATATTTGGTCGTGGCAAATCTTGTGGCTTCACAATTTTGAAATGAATGTAACAGATTTATATTATGTGCATAGATAATTAATTAAGTAAAAATTACTAAATTGAAAAAGGTGCAAAAAAAGATTTCTATTAGGTAAAAGGGTCAATTTATTATGGATTATCAAAGTAATGGACTTAAATGGTAAATGCACCAAATGAACTTAGAGTGGATGGTTTTGGGTGATTAAATGCATGAAATTTGATTTTTTAAGGGAAAAATTGTAAATTTGTAATTAAATGGAAACTAAAACAAACTAAAAGACAAAAATTTTATCATCTCCTCTAATTTGCTATTTTGTAAACCGAATAACAGAGAGGAAGAAGCTTCCGGTCATGGAGTTTTTTCATGCATGATCAAGAAACAAACCAACCGGATCTAAACCGAGGAAAAGATAATGTGTCAGATTAGTCGGCTACTTCATTTTTACAACTATATTTGTCGAGGTAAGTTTGTATTATATAATATATATGTTTGTTTCCTTATGATTATGTGTATCAATTGTTTGTTAAATTATAATTAATGTGAAAATTTCATTGTTTGCTTGTAAATTATTACATGTTGGAATTAAATACGAATGGAAAGTGAATATTATGTGTACAGATAATTAATTAAGTAAAAATTACTAAATTGAAAAAGGTGCAAAATTAGATTTCTATTAGGTAAAGGGGTCAATTTATTATGGATTATCAAACTAATGGACTTAAATGCTAAATGCACCAAATGAACTTAGAGTGTATGGTTTTGGGTGATTAAATGCATGAAATTTGATTTTTTAAGGGAAAAATTGTAAACTTGTAATTAAATGGAAATTAAAACAAACTAAAAGACAAAAATGTTATCATCTCCTCTAATTTGCTATTTTGCAAACCGAATAACAGAGAGGAAGAAGCATTCGGTCATGTAGTTTTTACATGCATGATCAACAAACGAACCAAACTGATCTAAACTGAGGAAAAGCTAATGTGTGAGATTAGTCGACTGCTTCATTATTACAACTATATTTGTCGAGGTAAGTTTGTAGTATATAATAAATATGTTTGTTTCCTTATGATTATGTATATCAATTGTTAGTTAAATTAAAATTAATATGAAAATTTCATTGTTTGCTTGTTAATTATTAAATGTTGGAATTAAGTACAAATGGAAAATAAATATTCGGCCGTGGTAAATTCCTGGCTTCACAATTTTGAAATGAATGTAACAGATTTATATTATGTGTACAGATAATTAATTAAGTAAAAATCACTAAATTGAAAAAGGTGCAAAAATAGATTTCTATTAGGTAAAGGGGTCAGTTTATTATGGATTATCAAAGTAATGGACTTAAATGGTAAATGCACCAAATGAACTTAGAGTGGATGGTTTTGGGTGATTAAATGCATGAAATTTGATTTTTTAAGGGAAAAATTGTAAATTTGTAATTAAATGGAAACTAAAACAAACTAAAAGACAAAAATGTTAGCATCTCCTCTAATTTGCTATTTCGTAAACCGAATAACAGAGAGGAAGAAGCTTCCGGTCATGGAGTTTTTTCATGCATGATCAAGAAACAAACCAACCGGATCTAAACCGAGGAAAAGATAATGTGTCAGATTAGTCGGCTACTTCATTTTTACAACTATATTTGTCGAGGTAAGTTTGTATTATATAATATATATGTTTGTTTCCTTATGATTATGTGTATCAATTGTTTGTTAAATTATAATTAATGTGAAAATTTCATTGTTTGCTTGTAAATTATTACATGTTGGAATTAAATACAAATGGAAAGTGAATATTACGTGTACAGATAATTAATTAAGTAAAAATTACTAAATTGAAAAAGGTGCAAAATTAGATTTCTATTAGGTAAAGGGGTCAATTTATTATGGATTATTAAACTAATGGACTTAAATGCTAAATGCACCAAATGAACTTAGAGTGTATGGTTTTGGGTGATTAAAT
Source organism: Gossypium raimondii (assembly GCF_025698545.1). Lineage (NCBI taxonomy): Eukaryota > Viridiplantae > Streptophyta > Magnoliopsida > Malvales > Malvaceae > Gossypium > Gossypium raimondii. The sequence continues at coordinate 30,272,345 of NC_068571.1, read as the reverse complement.
GCATGAAATTTGATTTTTTAAGGGAAAAATTGTAAACTTGTAATGAAATGGAAATTCAAACAAACTAAAAGACAAAAATGTTATCATCTCCTCTAATTTGCTATTTTGCAAACCGAATTACAGAGAGGAAGAAGCATTCGGTTATGTAGTTTTTACATGCATGATCAACAAACGAACCAAACGGATCTAAACTGAGGAAAAGCTAATGTGTGAGATTAGTCGACTGCTTCATTATTACAACTATATTTGTCGAGGTAAGTTTGTAGTATATAATAAATATGTTTGTTTCCTTATGATTATGTATATCAATTGTTAGTTAAATTAAAATTAATATGAAAATTTCATTGTTTGCTTGTTAATTATTAAATGTTGGAATTAAGTACAAATGGAAAATAAATATTTGGTAGTGGTAAATTCTGTGGCTTCACAATTTTGAAATGAATGTATGATTTATATTATGTGTACAGATAATTAATTAAGTAAAATCACTAAATTGAAAAAGGTGCAAAAATAGATTTCTATTAGGTAAAGGGGTCAGTTTATTATGGATTATCAAACTAATGGACATAAACGCTAAATGCACCAAATGAACTTAGAGTGGATGGTTTTGGGTGATTAAATGCATGAAATTTGATTTTTTAAGGGAAAAATTGTAAATTTGTAATTAAATGGAAACTAAAACAAACTAAAAGACAAAAATGTTAGCATCTCCTCTAATTTGCTATTTCGTAAACCGAATAACAGAGAGGAAGAAGCTTCCGGTCATGGAGTTTTTTCATGCATGATCAAGAAACAAACCAACCGGATCTAAACCGAGGAAAAGATAATGTGTCGATTAGTTAATTTGCTTCATTTTACAACTATATTTGTCGAGGTAAGTTTGTATTATATAATATATATGTTTGTTTCCTTATGATTATGTATATCAATTGTTTGTTAAATTATAATTAATGTGAAAATTTCATTGTTTGCTTGTAAATTATTACATGTTGGAATTAAATACAAATGGAATGGAAAGTGAATATTATGTATATGATTTATATTATGTGTACAATAATTAATTAAGTAAAATTACTAAATTGAAAAAGGTGCAAAATTAGATTTCTATTAGGTAAAGGGTCAATTTATTATGGATTATCAAACTAATGGACTTAAATGGTAAATGCACCAAATGAACTTAGAGTGGATGGTTTTGGGTGATTAAATGCATGAAATTTGATTTTTAAGGAAAAATTGTAAATTTGTAATTAAATGGAAATTAAAACAAACTAAAAGACAAAATGTTATCATCTCCTCTAATTTGCTATTTTGCAAACCGAATAACGAGAGGAAGAAGCTTCGGTCATGGAGTTTTACATGCATGATCAACAAACGAACCAAACAGATCTAAACCGAGGAAAAGCTAATGTGTGAGATTAATCGATTGCTTCATTGTTACAACTATATTTGTCGAGGTAAGTTTGTAGTATATAATATATATGTTTGTTTCCTTATGATTATGTATATCAATTGTTAGTTAAATTAAAATTAATATGAAAATTTCATTGTTTGCTTGTTAATTATTAAATGTTGGAATTAAGTACAAATGGAAAATGAATATTTGGTCGTGGTAAATCTTGTGGCTTCACAATTTTGAAATGAATATAACAGATTTATATTATGTGTACAGATAATTAATTAAGTAAAAATCACTAAATTGAAAAAGGTGCAAAAATAGATTTCTATTAGGTAAAGGGTCCAATTTATTATGGATTATCAAACTAATGGTCTTAAATGGTAAATGCACCAAATGAACTTAGAGTGGATGGTTTTGGGTGATTAAATGCATGAAATTTGATTTTTTAAGGGAAAAATTGTAAATTTGTAATTAAATGGAAATTAAAACAAACTAAAAGACAAAAATGTTATCATCTCCTCTAATTTGCTATTTTGCAAACCGAATAACGAGAGAGGAAGAAGCTTAGGTCATGGAGTTTTTCATGCATGATCAAGAAACAAACCAACCGGATCTAAACCGAGGAAAAGCTAATGTGTCGATTAGTTAATTTGCTTCATTTTACAACTATATTTGTCGAGGTAAGTTTGTATTATATAATATATATGTTTGTTTCCTTATGATTATGTATATCAATTGTTAGTTAAATTATAATTAATGTGAAAATTTCATTGTTTGCTTGTAAATTATTAAATGTTGGAATTGGAAAATGAATATTTGGTCTGAATCTTGGAAATTTTGTGAATATATGATTTATATTATGTGTACAAGATAATTAATTAAGTAAAATTACTAAATTGAAAAAGGTGCAAAATTAGATTTCTATTAGGTAAAGGGGTCAATTTATTATGGATTATCAAAGTAATGGACTTAAATGGTAAATGCACCAAATGAACTTAGAGTGGATGGTTTTGGGTGATTAAATGCATGAAATTTGATTTTTTAAGGGAAAAATTGTAAATTTGTAATTAAATGGAAATTAAAACAAACTAAAAGACAAAAATGTTATCATCTCCTCTAATTTGCTATTTTGCAAACCGAATAACGAGAGAGAAGAAGCTTAGGTCATGGAGTTTTTACATGCATGATCAAGAAACGAACCAAAAGGATCTAAACCGAGGAAAAGCTAATGTGTCAGATTAGTCTGCTGCTTCATTTTTACAACTATATTTCTCGCGGTAAGTTTGTAGTATATAATATATATGTTTGTTTCCTTATGGTTATGTATAACAATTGTTAGTTAAATTATAATTAATGTGAAAATTTCATTGTTTGCTTGTAAATTATTAAATGTTGGAATTAAGTACAAAAGGAAAATGAATATTAGGTCGTGGTAAATCTTGTGGTTTCACAACTTTGAAATGAATGTAACAGATTTATATTATGTGTACAGATAATTAATTAAGTAAAAATCACTAAATTGAAAAAGGTGCAAAAATAGATTTCTATTAGGTAAAGGGGTCAATTTATTATGGATTATCAAACTAATGGACTTAAATGGTAAATGCACCAAATGAACTTAGAGTGGATGGTTTTGGGTGATTAAATGCATGAAATTTGATTTTTAAAGGGAAAAATTGTAAATTTGTAATTAAATGGAAATTAAAACAAACTAAAAGACAAAATGTTATCATCTCCTCTAATTTGCTATTTTGCAAACCGAATAACGAGAGGAAGAAGCTTTCGGTCATGGAGTTTTTCATGCATGATCAAGAAACAAACCAACCGGATCTAAACAGGGAAAAGATAATGTGTCGATTAATTGGCTACTTCATTTTACAACTATATTTGTCGAGGTAAGTTTGTATTATATAATATATATGTTTGTTTCCTTATGATTATGTATATCAATTGTTAGTTAAATTATAATTAATGTGAAAATTTCATTGTTTGCTTGTAAATTATTAAATGTTGGAATTAAATACAAATGGAATGGAAAGTGAATATGAATATATGTTTATATTATGTGTACAGATAATTAATTAAGTAAAAATCACTAAATTGAAAAAGGTGCAAAAATAGATTTCTATTAGGTAAAGGGGTCAATTTATTATGGATTATCAAACTAATGGACTTAAATGGTAAATGCACCAAATGAACTTAGAGTGGATGGTTTTGGGTGATTAAATGCATGAAATTTGATTTTTTAAGGGAAAAATTGTAAATTTGTAATTAAATGGAAATTAAAACAAACTAAAAGACAAAAATGTTATCATCTCCTCTAATTTGCTATTTTGCAAACCGAATAACGAGAGAGAAGAAGCTTAGGTCATGGAGTTTTTACATGCATGATCAGCAAACGAACCAAACAGATCTAAACCGGGGAAAAGCTAATGTGTCAGATTTGTCGGCTGCTTCATTTTTACAACTATATTTGTCGAGGTAAGTTTGTAGTATATAATATATATGTTTGTTTCCTTATGATTATGTATATCAATTGTTAGTTAAATTATAATTAATATCAAAATTTCATTGTTTGCTTGTAAATTATTAAATGTTGGAATTAAGTACAAATGGAAAATGAATATTTGGTCGTGGCAAATCTTGTGGTTTCACAATTTTGAAATGAATGTATGATTTATATTATGTGTACAGATAATTAATTAAGTAAAATCACTAAATTGAAAAAGGTGCAAAAATAGATTTCTATTAGGTAAAGGGTCAATTTATTATGGATTATCAAACTAATGGACTTAAATGGTAAATGCACCAAATGAACTTAGAGTGGATGGTTTTGGGTGATTAAATGCATGAAATTTGATTTTTAAGGAAAAATTGTAAATTTGTAATTAAATGGAAATTAAAACAAACTAAAAGACAAAATGTTATCATCTCCTCTAATTTGCTATTTTGCAAACCGAATAACGAGAGGAAGAAGCTTCCGTCATGGAGTTTTACATGCATGATCAAGAAAAGAACCAACCGGATCTAAACCGAGGAAAAGCTAATGTGTCAGATTAGTCGGCTGCTTCATTTTTACAACTATATTTGTCGAGGTAAGTTTGTATTATATAATATATATGTTTGTTTCCTTATGATTATGTATATCAATTGTTAGTTAAATTATAATTAATGTGAAAATTTCATTGTTTGCTTGTAAATTATTAAATGTTGGAATTAAGTACAAATGGAAAATGAATATTTGGTCGTGGCAACTCTTGTGGTTTCACAATTTTGAAATGAATGTAACAGATTTATATTATGTGCACAGATAATTAATTAAGTAAAAATTACTAAATTGAAAAAGGTGCAAAAATAGATTTCTATTAGGTAAAAGGGTCAATTTATTATGGATTATCAAAGTAATGGACTTAAATGGTAAATGCACCAAATGAACTTAGAGTGGATGGTTTTGGGTGATTAAATGCATGAAATTTGATTTTTTAAGGGAAAAATTGTAAATTTGTAATTAAATGGAAACTAAAACAAACTAAAAGACAAAAATTTTATCATCTCCTCTAATTTGCTATTTTGTAAACCGAATAACAGAGAGGAAGAAGCTTCCGGTCATGGAGTTTTTACATGCATGATCAACAAACGAACCAAACAGATCTAAGCCGAGGAAAAGCTAATTTGTCAGATTGGTCGGCTGCTTCATTGTTACAACTATATTTGTCGAGGTAAGTTTGTATTATATAATATATATGTTTGTTTCCTTATGATTATGTATTTCAATTGTTAGTTAAATTAAAATTAATATGAAAATTTCATTGTTTGCTTGTAAATTATTAAATGTTGGAATTAAGTACAAATGGAAAATGAATATTTGGTCGTGGCAACTCTTGTGGTTTCACAATTTTGAAATGAATATATGATTTATATTATGTGTACAGATAATTAATTAAGTAAAAACTACTAAATTGAAAAAGGTGCAAAATTAGATTTCTATTCGGTAAAGGGGTGAATTTATTATGGATTATCAAATTAATGGACTTAAATGGTAAATGCACCAAATGAACTTAGAGTGGATGGTTTTGGGTGATTAAATGCACGAAATTTGATTTTTTAAGGGAAAAATTGTAAATTTATAATGAAATGGAAATTAAAACAAACTAAAAGACAAAAATGTTATCATCTCCTCTAATTTGCTATTTTGTAAACCGAATAACAGAGAGGAAGAAGCTTCCGGTCATGGAGTTTTTACATGCATGATCAAGAAACGAACCAACCGGATCTAAACCGAGGAAAAGCTAATGTGTCGATTAATTAATTTGCTTCATTTTTACAACTATATTTGTCAAGTTAAGTTTGTATTATATAATATATATGTTTGCTTCCTTATGATTATGTATATCAATTGTCAGTTAAATTATAATTAATGTGAAAATTTCATTGTTTGCTTGTAAATTATTAAATGTTGGAATTAAGTACAAATGGAAAATGAATATTTGGTCGTGGCAAATCTTGTGGTTTCACAATTTTGAAATGAATATATGATTTATATTATGTGTACAAATAATTAATTAAGTAAAATTACTAAATTGAAAAAGGTGCAAAATTAGATTTCTATTAGGTAAAGGGTCAATTTATTATGGATTATCAAACTAATGGACTTAAATGGTAAATGCACCAAATGAACTTAGAGTGGATGGTTTTGGGTGATTAAATGCATGAAATTTGATTTTTAAGGAAAAATTGTAAATTTGTAATTAAATGGAAATTAAAACAAACTAAAAGACAAAAATGTTATCATCTCCTCTAATTTGCTATTTTGCAAACCGAATAACGAGAGGAAGAAGCTTAGGTCATGGAGTTTTACATGCATGATCAACAAGCGAACCAAACAGATCTAAGCAAGGGAAAAGCTAATGTGTCGATTAGTTGGTTGCTTCATTTTACAACTATATTTGTCGAGGTAAGTTTGTAGTATATAATATATATGTTTGTTTCCTTATGATTATGTATATCAATTGTTAGTTAAATTATAATTAATGTGAAAATTTCATTGTTTGCTTGTAAATTATTAAATGTTGGAATTAAGTACAAATGGAAAATGAATATTTGGTCGTGGCAACTCTTGTGGTTTCACAATTTTGAAATGAATGTAACAGATTTATATTATGTGCACAGATAATTAATTAAGTAAAAATTACTAAATTGAAAAAGGTGCAAAAATAGATTTCTATTAGGTAAAAGGGTCAATTTATTATGGATTATCAAAGTAATGGACTTAAATGGTAAATGCACCAAATGAACTTAGAGTGGATGGTTTTGGGTGATTAAATGCATGAAATTTGATTTTTTAAGGGAAAAATTGTAAATTTGTAATTAAATGGAAACTAAAACAAACTAAAAGACAAAAATTTTATCATCTCCTCTAATTTGCTATTTTGCAAACCGAATAACGAGAGGAAGAAGCTTAGGTCATGGAGTTTTTACATGCATGATCAACAAACGAACCAAACAGATCTAAACAGGGAAAAGCTAATGTGTCGATTAATTAATTTGCTTCATTTTACAACTATATTTGTCGAGGTAAGTTTGTATTATATAATATATATGTTTGTTTCCTTATGATTATGTATATCAATTGTTAGTTAAATTATAATTAATGTGAAAATTTCATTGTTTGCTTGTAAATTATTAAATGTTGGAATTAAGTACAAATGGAAAATGAATATTTGGTCGTGGCAAATCTTGTGGTTTCACAATTTTGAAATGAATATATGATTTATATTATGTGTACAGATAATTAATTAAGTAAAAATTACTAAATTGAAAAAGGTGCAAAATTAGATTTCTATTAGGTAAAGGGTCAATTTATTATGGATTATCAAACTAATGGACTTAAATGGTAAATGCACCAAATGAACTTAGAGTGGATGGTTTTGGGTGATTAAATGCATGAAATTTGATTTTTAAGGAAAAATTGTAAATTTGTAATTAAATGGAAATTAAAACAAACTAAAAGACAAAATGTTATCATCTCCTCTAATTTGCTATTTTGCAAACCGAATAACGAGAGGAAGAAGCTTAGGTCATGGAGTTTTTACATGCATGATCAACAAACGAACCAAAAGGATCTAAACAGGGAAAAGCTAATGTGTCGATTAGTCTGCGCTTCATTTTACAACTATATTTGTCGAGGTAAGTTTGTAGTATATAATATATATGTTTGTTTCCTTATGATTATGTATATCAATTGTTAGTTAAATTATAATTAATGTGAAAATTTCATTGTTTGCTTGTAAATTATTAAATGTTGGAATTAAGTACAAATGGAAAATGAATATTTGGTCGTGGTAAATCTTGTGGTTTCACAATTTTGAAATGAATATATGATTTATATTATGTGTACAGATAATTAATTAAGTAAAAATTACTAAATTGAAAAAGGTGCAAAATTAGATTTCTATTAGGTAAAGGGGTCAATTTATTATGGATTATCAAAGTAATGGACTTAAATGGTAAATGCACCAAATGAACTTAGAGTGGATGGTTTTGGGTGATTAAATGCATGAAATTTGATTTTTTAAGGGAAAATTGTAAATTTGTAATTAAGTGGATATTAAAACAAACTAAAAGACAAAAATGTTATCATCTCCTCTAATTTGCTATTTTCTAAACCGAATAACAGAGAGGAAGAAGCTTCCGGTCATGGAGTTTTTACATGCATGATCAAGAAACGAACCAACCGGATCTAAACCGAGGAAAAGCTAATGTGTCGATTAATTAATTGCTTCATTTTACAACTATATTTGTCGAGGTAAGTTTGTATTATATAATATATATGTTTGTTTCCTTATGATTATGTATATCAATTGTCAGTTAAATTATAATTAATGTGAAAATTTCATTGTTTGCTTGTAAATTATTAAATGTTGGAATTAAGTACAAATGGAAAATGAATATTTGGTCGTGGCAACTCTTGTGGTTTCACAATTTTGAAATGAATATATGATTTATATTATGTGTACAGATAATTAATTAAGTAAAATCACTAAATTGAAAAAGGTGCAAAAATAGATTTCTATTAGGTAAAGGGTCAATTTATTATGGATTATCAAACTAATGGACTTAAATGGTAAATGCACCAAATGAACTTAGAGTGGATGGTTTTGGGTGATTAAATGCATGAAATTTGATTTTTAAGGAAAAATTGTAAATTTGTAATTAAATGGAAATTAAAACAAACTAAAAGACAAAAATGTTATCATCTCCTCTAATTTGCTATTTTGCAAACCGAATAACGAGAGGAAGAAGCTTAGGTCATGGAGTTTTACATGCATGATCAACAAACGAACCAAACAAATCTAAGCAGGAAAAGCTAATGTGTCGATTAATCGGTTTGCTTCATTTTTACAACTATATTTGTCGAGGTAAGTTTGTAGTATATAATATATATGTTTGTTTCCTTATGATTATGTATATCAATTGTTAGTTAAATTATAATTAATGTGAAAATTTCATTGTTTGCTTGTAAATTATTAAATGTTGGAATTAAGTACAAATGGAAAATGAATATTTGGTCGTGGCAAATCTTGTGGTTTCACAATTTTGAAATGAATGTAACATTTTATATTATGTGTACAGATAATTAATTAAGTAAAAATCACTAAATTGAAAAAGGTGCAAAATTAGATTTCTATTAGGTAAAGGGTCAATTTATTATGGATTATCAAACTAATGGACTTAAATGGTAAATGCACCAAATGAACTTAGAGTGGATGGTTTTGGGTGATTAAATGCATGAAATTTGATTTTTAAGGAAAAATTGTAAATTTGTAATTAAATGGAAATTAAAACAAACTAAAAGACAAAAATGTTATCATCTCCTCTAATTTGCTATTTTGCAAACCGAATAACGAGAGAGGAAGAAGCTTAGGTCATGGAGTTTTACATGCATGATCAAGAAACGAACCAAGCAGGATCTAAGCAGGGAAAAGCTAATGTGTCGATTAGTCTAACTTCATTTTTACAACTATATTTGTCGAGGTAAGTTTGTAGTATATAATATATATGTTTGTTTCCTTATGATTATGTATATCAATTGTTAGTTAAATTATAATTAATGTGAAAATTTCATTGTTTGCTTGTAAATTATTAAATGTTGGAATTAAGTACAAATGGAAAATGAATATTTGGTCGTGGCAAATCTTGTGGTTTCACAATTTTGAAATGAATGTATGATTTATATTATGTGTACAGATAATTAATTAAGTAAAATCACTAAATTGAAAAAGGTGCAAAAATAGATTTCTATTAGGTAAAGGGTCAATTTATTATGGATTATCAAAGTAATGGACTTAAATGGTAAATGCACCAAATGAACTTAGAGTGGATGGTTTTGGGTGATTAAATGCATGAAATTTGATTTTTAAGGGAAAATTGTAAATTTGTAATTAAATGGAAATTAAAACAAACTAAAAGACAAAAATGTTATCATCTCCTCTAATTTGCTATTTTGCAAACCGAATAACGAGAGGAAGAAGCTTAGGTCATGGAGTTTTACATGCATGATCAACAAGCGAACCAACAGGATCTAAACCGAGGAAAAGCTAATGTGTCGATTAATCAATTTGCTTCATTTTACAACTATATTTGTCGAGGTAAGTTTGTATTATATAATATATATGTTTGTTTCCTTATGATTATGTATATCAATTGTTAGTTAAATTATAATTAATGTGAAAATTTCATTGTTTGCTTGTAAATTATTAAATGTTGGAATTAAGTACAAATGGAAAATGAATATTTGGTCGTGGCAAATCTTGTGGTTTCACAATTTTGAAATGAATATATGATTTATATTATGTGTACAGATAATTAATTAAGTAAAATCACTAAATTGAAAAAGGTGCAAAAATAGATTTCTATTAGGTAAAGGGTCAATTTATTATGGATTATCAAACTAATGGACTTAAATGGTAAATGCACCAAATGAACTTAGAGTGGATGGTTTTGGGTGATTAAATGCATGAAATTTGATTTTTAAGGAAAAATTGTAAATTTGTAATTAAATGGAAATTAAAACAAACTAAAAGACAAAAATGTTATCATCTCCTCTAATTTGCTATTTTGCAAACCGAATAACGAGAGGAAGAAGCTTAGGTCATGGAGTTTTACATGCATGATCAAGAAACAAACCAAGCAGGATCTAAGCAGGAAAAGCTAATGTGTCGATTAATCGGTTTGCTTCATTGTTACAACTATATTTGTCGAGGTAAGTTTGTATTATATAATATATATGTTTGTTTCCTTATGATTATGTATTTCAATTGTTAGTTAAATTAAAATTAATATGAAAATTTCATTGTTTGCTTGTAAATTATTAAATGTTGGAATTAAGTACAAATGGAAAATGAATATTTGGTCGTGGCAACTCTTGTGGTTTCACAATTTTGAAATGAATATATGATTTATATTATGTGTACAGATAATTAATTAAGTAAAAATCACTAAATTGAAAAAGGTGCAAAATTAGATTTCTATTAGGTAAAGGGTCAATTTATTATGGATTATCAAACTAATGGACTTAAATGGTAAATGCACCAAATGAACTTAGAGTGGATGGTTTTGGGTGATTAAATGCATGAAATTTGATTTTTAAGGAAAAATTGTAAATTTGTAATTAAATGGAAATTAAAACAAACTAAAAGACAAAAATGTTATCATCTCCTCTAATTTGCTATTTTGCAAACCGAATAACGAGAGAGGAAGAAGCTTAGGTCATGGAGTTTTACATGCATGATCAACAAGCGAACCAAAAGGATCTAAACAGAGGAAAAGCTAATGTGTCGATTAGTCGGTTTGCTTCATTTTACAACTATATTTGTCGAGGTAAGTTTGTAGTATATAATATATATGTTTGTTTCCTTATGATTATGTATATCAATTGTTAGTTAAATTATAATTAATGTGAAAATTTCATTGTTTGCTTGTAAATTATTAAATGTTGGAATTAAGTACAAATGGAAAATGAATATTTGGTCGTGGCAAATCTTGTGGTTTCACAATTTTGAAATGAATGTATGATTTATATTATGTGTACAAATAATTAATTAAGTAAAAATTACTAAATTGAAAAAGGTGCAAAATAGATTTCTATTAGGTAAAGGGTCAATTTATTATGGATTATCAAAGTAATGGACTTAAATGGTAAATGCACCAAATGAACTTAGAGTGGATGGTTTTGGGTGATTAAATGCATGAAATTTGATTTTTAAGGAAAAATTGTAAATTTGTAATTAAATGGAAATTAAAACAAACTAAAAGACAAAAATGTTATCATCTCCTCTAATTTGCTATTTTGCAAACCGAATAACGAGAGGAAGAAGCTTAGGTCATGGAGTTTTACATGCATGATCAACAAACGAACCAAGCAGATCTAAGCAGGGAAAAGCTAATGTGTCGATTAATTAATTGCTTCATTTTACAACTATATTTGTCGAGGTAAGTTTGTAGTATATAATATATATGTTTGTTTCCTTATGATTATGTATATCAATTGTTAGTTAAATTATAATTAATGTGAAAATTTCATTGTTTGCTTGTAAATTATTAAATGTTGGAATTAAGTACAAATGGAAAATGAATATTTGGTCGTGGCAAATCTTGTGGTTTCACAATTTTGAAATGAATGTAACATTTATATTATGTGTACAGATAATTAATTAAGTAAAATTACTAAATTGAAAAAGGTGCAAAATTAGATTTCTATTAGGTAAAGGGTCAATTTATTATGGATTATCAAACTAATGGACTTAAATGGTAAATGCACCAAATGAACTTAGAGTGGATGGTTTTGGGTGATTAAATGCATGAAATTTGATTTTTAAGGAAAAATTGTAAATTTGTAATTAAATGGAAATTAAAACAAACTAAAAGACAAAATGTTATCATCTCCTCTAATTTGCTATTTTGCAAACCGAATAACGAGAGAGAAGAAGCTTAGGTCATGGAGTTTTACATGCATGATCAACAAAGCGAACCAAAAGGATCTAAACAGGGAAAAGCTAATGTGTCGATTAATCTGTTGCTTCATTTTACAACTATATTTGTCGAGGTAAGTTTGTAGTATATAATATATATGTTTGTTTCCTTATGATTATGTATATCAATTGTTAGTTAAATTATAATTAATGTGAAAATTTCATTGTTTGCTTGTAAATTATTAAATGTTGGAATTAAGTACAAATGGAAAATGAATATTTGGTCGTGGCAAATCTTGTGGTTTCACAATTTTGAAATGAATGTATGATTTATATTATGTGTACAGATAATTAATTAAGTAAAAATCACTAAATTGAAAAAGGTGCAAAATTAGATTTCTATTAGGTAAAGGGTCAATTTATTATGGATTATCAAACTAATGGACTTAAATGGTAAATGCACCAAATGAACTTAGAGTGGATGGTTTTGGGTGATTAAATGCATGAAATTTGATTTTTAAGGAAAAATTGTAAATTTGTAATTAAATGGAAATTAAAACAAACTAAAAGACAAAAATGTTATCATCTCCTCTAATTTGCTATTTTGCAAACCGAATAACGAGAGGAAGAAGCTTAGGTCATGGAGTTTTACATGCATGATCAACAAGCGAACCAAACAAATCTAAGCAGGAAAAGCTAATGTGTCGATTAATTAATTTGCTTCATTGTTACAACTATATTTGTCGAGGTAAGTTTGTATTATATAATATATATGTTTGTTTCCTTATGATTATGTATTTCAATTGTTAGTTAAATTAAAATTAATATGAAAATTTCATTGTTTGCTTGTAAATTATTAAATGTTGGAATTAAGTACAAATGGAAAATGAATATTTGGTCGTGGCAACTCTTGTGGTTTCACAATTTTGAAATGAATGTAACAGATTTATATTATGTGTAGAGATAATTAATTAAGTAAAAATTACTAAATTGAAAAAGGTGCAAAATTAGATTTCTATTAGGTAAAGGGGTCAATTTATTATGGATTATCAAAGTAATGGACTTAAATGGTAAATGCACCAAATGAACTTAGAGTGGATGGTTTTGGGTGATTAAATGCATGAAATTTGATTTGTTAAGGGAAAAATTGTAAATTTGTAATTAAATGGAAATTAAAACAAACTAAAAGACAAAAATGTTATCATCTCCACTAATTTTCTATTTTGCAAACCGAATAACAGAGAGGAACAAGCTTTCGGTCATGGAGTTTTTACATGCATGATCAAGAAACGAACCAAAAGGATCTAAACCGAGGAAAAGCTAATGTGTCGATTAGTCTGCTGCTTCATTTTTACAACTATATTTCTCGCGGTAAGTTTGTAGTATATAATATATATGTTTGTTTCCTTATGGTTATGTATAACAATTGTTAGTTAAATTATAATTAATGTGAAAATTTCATTGTTTGCTTGTAAATTATTAAATGTTGGAATTAAGTACAAAAGGAAAATGAATATTAGGTCGTGGTAAATCTTGTGGTTTCACAATTTTGAAATGAATGTATGATTTATATTATGTGTACAGATAATTAATTAAGTAAAATTACTAAATTGAAAAAGGTGCAAAATTAGATTTCTATTAGGTAAAGGGTCAATTTATTATGGATTATCAAAGTAATGGACTTAAATGGTAAATGCACCAAATGAACTTAGAGTGGATGGTTTTGGGTGATTAAATGCATGAAATTTGATTTTTAAGGAAAAATTGTAAATTTGTAATTAAATGGAAATTAAAACAAACTAAAAGACAAAATGTTATCATCTCCTCTAATTTGCTATTTTGCAAACCGAATAACGAGAGGAAGAAGCTTAGGTCATGGAGTTTTACATGCATGATCAAAAGCGAACCAACAGGATCTAAACGAGGAAAAGCTAATGTGTCGATGTCTTTGCTTCATTTTACAACTATATTTGTCGAGTAAGTTTGTAGTATATAATATATATGTTTGTTTCCTTATGATTATGTATATCAATTGTTAGTTAAATTATAATTAATGTGAAAATTTCATTGTTTGCTTGTAAATTATTAAATGTTGGAATTAAGTACAAATGGAAAATGAATATTTGGTCGTGGCAAATCTTGTGGTTTCACAATTTTGAAATGAATATATGATTTATATTATGTGTACAATAATTAATTAAGTAAAATTACTAAATTGAAAAAGGTGCAAAAATAGATTTCTATTAGGTAAAGGGTCAATTTATTATGGATTATCAAAGTAATGGACTTAAATGGTAAATGCACCAAATGAACTTAGAGTGGATGGTTTTGGGTGATTAAATGCATGAAATTTGATTTTTAAGGAAAAATTGTAAATTTGTAATTAAATGGAAATTAAAACAAACTAAAAGACAAAATGTTATCATCTCCTCTAATTTGCTATTTTGCAAACCGAATAACAGAGAGGAAGAAGCTTAGGTCATGGAGTTTTACATGCATGATCAAGAAACGAACCAACAGATCTAAAACGAGGAAAAGCTAATGTGTCGATTAATTAATTTGCTTCATTTTACAACTATATTTGTCGAGGTAAGTTTGTATTATATAATATATATGTTTGTTTCCTTATGATTATGTATATCAATTGTTAGTTAAATTATAATTAATGTGAAAATTTCATTGTTTGCTTGTAAATTATTAAATGTTGGAATTAAGTACAAATGGAAAATGAATATTTGGTCGTGGCAAATCTTGTGGTTTCACAATTTTGAAATGAATATATGATTTATATTATGTGTACAGATAATTAATTAAGTAAAATTACTAAATTGAAAAAGGTGCAAAAATAGATTTCTATTAGGTAAAGGGGTCAATTTATTATGGATTATCAAAGTAATGGACTTAAATGGTAAATGCACCAAATGAACTTAGAGTGGATGGTTTTGGGTGATTAAATGCATGAAATTTGATTTTTTAAGGAAAAATTGTAAATTTGTAATTAAATGGAAATTAAAACAAACTAAAAGACAAAAATGTTATCATCTCCTCTAATTTGCTATTTTGCAAACCGAATAACGAGAGAGGAAGAAGCTTAGGTCATGGAGTTTTACATGCATGATCAACAAACGAACCAAGCAGGATCTAAGCAGGAAAAGCTAATGTGTCGATTAGTGGTTTGCTTCATTTTTACAACTATATTTGTCGAGGTAAGTTTGTATTATATAATATATATGTTTGTTTCCTTATGATTATGTATATCAATTGTTAGTTAAATTATAATTAATGTGAAAATTTCATTGTTTGCTTGTAAATTATTAAATGTTGGAATTAAGTACAAATGGAAAATGAATATTTGGTCGTGGCAACTCTTGTGGTTTCACAATTTTGAAATGAATATATGATTTATATTATGTGTACAGATAATTAATTAAGTAAAAATTACTAAATTGAAAAAGGTGCAAAATTAGATTTCTATTAGGTAAAGGGGTCAATTTATTATGGATTATCAAAGTAATGGACTTAAATGGTAAATGCACCAAATGAACTTAGAGTGGATGGTTTTGGGTGATTAAATGCATGAAATTTGATTTTTAAGGAAAAATTGTAAATTTGTAATTAAATGGAAATTAAAACAAACTAAAAGACAAAAATGTTATCATCTCCTCTAATTTGCTATTTTGCAAACCGAATAACGAGAGAGGAAGAAGCTTTGGTCATGGAGTTTTTACATGCATGATCAAAAACGAACCAAACGGATCTAAGCAGAGGAAAAGCTAATGTGTCGATTAGTTAATTTGCTTCATTTTACAACTATATTTGTCGAGGTAAGTTTGTAGTATATAATATATATGTTTGTTTCCTTATGATTATGTATATCAATTGTTAGTTAAATTATAATTAATGTGAAAATTTCATTGTTTGCTTGTAAATTATTAAATGTTGGAATTAAGTACAAATGGAAAATGAATATTTGGTCGTGGCAAATCTTGTGGTTTCACAATTTTGAAATGAATATATGATTTATATTATGTGTACAGATAATTAATTAAGTAAAATTACTAAATTGAAAAAGGTGCAAAATTAGATTTCTATTAGGTAAAGGGTCAATTTATTATGGATTATCAAACTAATGGACTTAAATGGTAAATGCACCAAATGAACTTAGAGTGGATGGTTTTGGGTGATTAAATGCATGAAATTTGATTTTTAAGGAAAAATTGTAAATTTGTAATTAAATGGAAATTAAAACAAACTAAAAGACAAAAATGTTATCATCTCCTCTAATTTGCTATTTTGTAAACCGAATAACGAGAGAGGAAGAAGCTTAGGTCATGGAGTTTTACATGCATGATCAACAAACGAACCAAACAGGATCTAAGCAGGAAAAGCTAATGTGTCGATTAATTAATTTGCTTCATTTTACAACTATATTTGTCGAGGTAAGTTTGTATTATATAATATATATGTTTGTTTCCTTATGATTATGTATATCAATTGTTAGTTAAATTATAATTAATGTGAAAATTTCATTGTTTGCTTGTAAATTATTAAATGTTGGAATTAAGTACAAATGGAAAATGAATATTTGGTCGTGGCAAATCTTGTGGTTTCACAATTTTGAAATGAATGTATGATTTATATTATGTGTACAGATAATTAATTAAGTAAAAATCACTAAATTGAAAAAGGTGCAAAATTAGATTTCTATTAGGTAAAGGGTCAATTTATTATGGATTATCAAAGTAATGGACTTAAATGGTAAATGCACCAAATGAACTTAGAGTGGATGGTTTTGGGTGATTAAATGCATGAAATTTGATTTTTAAGGAAAAATTGTAAATTTGTAATTAAATGGAAATTAAAACAAACTAAAAGACAAAAATGTTATCATCTCCTCTAATTTGCTATTTTGCAAACCGAATAACGAGAGGAAGAAGCTTAGGTCATGGAGTTTTTACATGCATGATCAACAAACGAACCAAGCAGGATCTAAGCAGGGAAAAGCTAATGTGTCGATTAGTCTTACCGCTTCATTTTACAACTATATTTGTCGAGGTAAGTTTGTAGTATATAATATATATGTTTGTTTCCTTATGATTATGTATATCAATTGTTAGTTAAATTATAATTAATGTGAAAATTTCATTGTTTGCTTGTAAATTATTAAATGTTGGAATTAAGTACAAATGGAAAATGAATATTTGGTCGTGGCAAATCTTGTGGTTTCACAATTTTGAAATGAATGTATGATTTATATTATGTGTACAGATAATTAATTAAGTAAAAATTACTAAATTGAAAAAGGTGCAAAATTAGATTTCTATTAGGTAAAGGGGTCAATTTATTATGGATTATCAAAGTAATGGACTTAAATGGTAAATGCACCAAATGAACTTAGAGTGGATGGTTTTGGGTGATTAAATGCATGAAATTTGATTTTTTTAAGGGAAAAATTGTAAATTTGTAATTAAATGGAAATTAAAACAAACTAAAAGACAAAAATGTTATCATCTCCTCTAATTTGCTATTTTGTAAACCGAATAACAGAGAGGAAGAAGCTTCCGGTCATGGAGTTTTTACATGCATGATCAACAAACGAACCAACAAATCTAAACCAGGAAAAGCTAATGTGTCGATTAATTAATTTGCTTCATTTTACAACTATATTTGTCGAGGTAAGTTTGTAGTATATAATATATATGTTTGTTTCCTTATGATTATGTATATCAATTGTTAGTTAAATTATAATTAATGTGAAAATTTCATTGTTTGCTTGTAAATTATTAAATGTTGGAATTAAGTACAGATGGAAAATGAATATTTGGTCGTGGCAAATCTTGTGGTTTCACAATTTTGAAATGAATGTAACATATTTATATTATGTGTACAGATAATTAATTAAGTAAAAATCACTAAATTGAAAAAGGTGCAAAATTAGATTTCTATTAGGTAAAGGGGTCAATTTATTATGGATTATCAAAGTAATGGACTTAAATGGTAAATGCACCAAATGAACTTAGAGTGGATGGTTTTGGGTGATTAAATGCATGAAATTTGATTTTTAAGGAAAAATTGTAAATTTGTAATTAAATGGAAATTAAAACAAACTAAAAGACAAAAATGTTATCATCTCCTGTAATTTGCTATTCTGCAAACCGAATAACAGAGAGAAGAAGCTTAGGTCATGGAGTTTTACATGCATGATCAACAAACGAACCAAAAGGATCTAAGCAGGGAAAAGCTAATGTGTCGATTAATCGGTTTGCTTCATTTTACAACTATATTTGTCGAGGTAAGTTTGTAGTATATAATATATATGTTTGTTTCCTTATGATTATGTATATCAATTGTTAGTTAAATTATAATTAATGTGAAAATTTCATTGTTTGCTTGTAAATTATTAAATGTTGGAATTAAGTACAAATGGAAAATGAATATTTGGTCGTGGCAAATCTTGTGGTTTCACAATTTTGAAATGAATGTATGATTTATATTATGTGTACAGATAATTAATTAAGTAAAAATCACTAAATTGAAAAAGGTGCAAAAATAGATTTCTATTAGGTAAAGGGTCAATTTATTATGGATTATCAAAGTAATGGACTTAAATGGTAAATGCACCAAATGAACTTAGAGTGGATGGTTTTGGGTGATTAAATGCATGAAATTTGATTTTTAAGGAAAAATTGTAAATTTGTAATTAAATGGAAATTAAAACAAACTAAAAGACAAAAATGTTATCATCTCCTCTAATTTGCTATTTTGCAAACCGAATAACGAGAGAGGAAGAAGCTTAGGTCATGGAGTTTTACATGCATGATCAACAAGCGAACCAACGGGATCTAAACCGAGGAAAAGCTAATGTGTCGATTAGTCGGTTTGCTTCATTTTACAACTATATTTGTCGAGGTAAGTTTGTAGTATATAATATATATGTTTGTTTCCTTATGATTATGTATATCAATTGTTAGTTAAATTATAATTAATGTGAAAATTTCATTGTTTGCTTGTAAATTATTAAATGTTGGAATTAAGTACAAATGGAAAATGAATATTTGGTCGTGGCAAATCTTGTGGTTTCACAATTTTGAAATGAATGTATGATTTATATTATGTGTACAGATAATTAATTAAGTAAAAATCACTAAATTGAAAAAGGTGCAAAAATAGATTTCTATTAGGTAAAGGGTCAATTTATTATGGATTATCAAACTAATGGACTTAAATGGTAAATGCACCAAATGAACTTAGAGTGGATGGTTTTGGGTGATTAAATGCATGAAATTTGATTTTTAAGGAAAAATTGTAAATTTGTAATTAAATGGAAATTAAAACAAACTAAAAGACAAAAATGTTATCATCTCCTCTAATTTGCTATTTTGCAAACCGAATAACGAGAGGAAGAAGCTTAGGTCATGGAGTTTTTACATGCATGATCAACAAACGAACCAACAGGATCTAAACAGAGGAAAAGCTAATGTGTCGATTAATTAATTTGCTTCATTTTACAACTATATTTGTCGAGGTAAGTTTGTATTATATAATATATATGTTTGTTTCCTTATGATTATGTATATCAATTGTTAGTTAAATTATAATTAATGTGAAAATTTCATTGTTTGCTTGTAAATTATTAAATGTTGGAATTAAGTACAAATGGAAAATGAATATTTGGTCGTGGCAAATCTTGTGGTTTCACAATTTTGAAATGAATGTATGATTTATATTATGTGTACAAATAATTAATTAAGTAAAAATCACTAAATTGAAAAAGGTGCAAAAATAGATTTCTATTAGGTAAAGGGGTCAATTTATTATGGATTATCAAACTAATGGACTTAAATGGTAAATGCACCAAATGAACTTAGAGTGGATGGTTTTGGGTGATTAAATGCATGAAATTTGATTTTTTAAGGGAAAAATTGTAAATTTGTAATTAAATGGAAATTAAAACAAACTAAAAGACAAAAATGTTATCATCTCCTCTAATTTGCTATTTTGCAAACCGAATAACAGAGAGGAAGAAGGTTACGGTCATGGAGTTTTTACATGCATGATCAACAAACGAACCAAAGGATCTAAGCCGGAAAAGCTAATGTGTCGATTAATTAATGCTTCATTTTACAACTATATTTGTCGAGGTAAGTTTGTATTATATAATATATATGTTTGTTTCCTTATGATTATGTATATCAATTGTTAGTTAAATTATAATTAATGTGAAAATTTCATTGTTTGCTTGTAAATTATTAAATGTTGGAATTAAGTACAAATGGAAAATGAATATTTGGTCGTGGCAACTCTTGTGGTTTCACAATTTTGAAATGAATATATGATTTATATTATGTGTAGAGATAATTAATTAAGTAAAAATTACTAAATTGAAAAAGGTGCAAAAATAGATTTCTATTAGGTAAAGGGTCAATTTATTATGGATTATCAAACTAATGGACTTAAATGGTAAATGCACCAAATGAACTTAGAGTGGATGGTTTTGGGTGATTAAATGCATGAAATTTGATTTTTAAGGAAAAATTGTAAATTTGTAATTAAATGGAAATTAAAACAAACTAAAAGACAAAAATGTTATCATCTCCTCTAATTTGCTATTTTGCAAACCGAATAACGAGAGAGGAAGAAGCTTAGGTCATGGAGTTTTTACATGCATGATCAACAAACGAACCAAACGGATCTAAACAGGGAAAAGCTAATGTGTCGATTAATGGTTGCTTCATTTTACAACTATATTTGTCGAGGTAAGTTTGTATTATATAATATATATGTTTGTTTCCTTATGATTATGTATATCAATTGTTAGTTAAATTATAATTAATGTGAAAATTTCATTGTTTGCTTGTAAATTATTAAATGTTGGAATTAAGTACAAATGGAAAATGAATATTTGGTCGTGGCAAATCTTGTGGTTTCACAATTTTGAAATGAATGTATGATTTATATTATGTGTACAGATAATTAATTAAGTAAAAATACTAAATTGAAAAAGGTGCAAAATTAGATTTCTATTAGGTAAAGGGTCAATTTATTATGGATTATCAAACTAATGGACTTAAATGGTAAATGCACCAAATGAACTTAGAGTGGATGGTTTTGGGTGATTAAATGCATGAAATTTGATTTTTAAGGAAAAATTGTAAATTTGTAATTAAATGGAAATTAAAACAAACTAAAAGACAAAAATGTTATCATCTCCTCTAATTTGCTATTTTGCAAACCGAATAACGAGAGGAAAGAAGCTTAGGTCATGGAGTTTTACATGCATGATCAAGAAACGAACCAACCGGATCTAAACAGAGGAAAAGCTAATGTGTCGATTAGTTACCGCTTCATTTTACAACTATATTTGTCGAGGTAAGTTTGTAGTATATAATATATATGTTTGTTTCCTTATGATTATGTATATCAATTGTTAGTTAAATTATAATTAATGTGAAAATTTCATTGTTTGCTTGTAAATTATTAAATGTTGGAATTAAGTACAAATGGAAAATGAATATTTGGTCGTGGCAAATCTTGTGGTTTCACAATTTTGAAATGAATGTATGATTTATATTATGTGTACAGATAATTAATTAAGTAAAAATCACTAAATTGAAAAAGGTGCAAAATTAGATTTCTATTAGGTAAAGGGTCAATTTATTATGGATTATCAAACTAATGGACTTAAATGGTAAATGCACCAAATGAACTTAGAGTGGATGGTTTTGGGTGATTAAATGCATGAAATTTGATTTTTAAGGAAAAATTGTAAATTTGTAATTAAATGGAAATTAAAACAAACTAAAAGACAAAATGTTATCATCTCCTCTAATTTGCTATTTTGCAAACCGAATAACGAGAGAGGAAGAAGCTTAGGTCATGGAGTTTTACATGCATGATCAAGAAACGAACCAACAGGATCTAAGCAGGAAAAGCTAATGTGTCGATTAATTAATTGCTTCATTTTACAACTATATTTGTCGAGGTAAGTTTGTAGTATATAATATATATGTTTGTTTCCTTATGATTATGTATATCAATTGTTAGTTAAATTATAATTAATGTGAAAATTTCATTGTTTGCTTGTAAATTATTAAATGTTGGAATTAAGTACAAATGGAAAATGAATATTTGGTCGTGGCAAATCTTGTGGTTTCACAATTTTGAAATGAATATAATAGATTTATATTATGTGTACAGATAATTAATTAAGTAAAATCACTAAATTGAAAAAGGTGCAAAATTAGATTTCTATTAGGTAAAGGGTCAATTTATTATGGATTATCAAACTAATGGACTTAAATGGTAAATGCACCAAATGAACTTAGAGTGGATGGTTTTGGGTGATTAAATGCATGAAATTTGATTTTTAAGGAAAAATTGTAAATTTGTAATTAAATGGAAATTAAAACAAACTAAAAGACAAAAATGTTATCATCTCCTCTAATTTGCTATTTTGCAAACCGAATAACGAGAGGAAGAAGCTTAGGTCATGGAGTTTTTACATGCATGATCAAGAAACGAACCAACGGATCTAAACCAGGGAAAAGCTAATGTGTCGATTAATTAATTTCTTCATTTTACAACTATATTTGTCGAGGTAAGTTTGTAGTATATAATATATATGTTTGTTTCCTTATGATTATGTATATCAATTGTTAGTTAAATTATAATTAATGTGAAAATTTCATTGTTTGCTTGTAAATTATTAAATGTTGGAATTAAGTACAAATGGAAAATGAATATTTGGTCGTGGCAAATCTTGTGGTTTCACAATTTTGAAATGAATGTAACAGATTTATATTATGTGTACAGATAATTAATTAAGTAAAAATCACTAAATTGAAAAAGGTGCAAAATTAGATTTCTATTAGGTAAAGGGGTCAATTTATTATGGATTATCAAACTAATGGACTTAAATGGTAAATGCACCAAATGAACTTAGAGTGGATGGTTTTGGGTGATTAAATGCATGAAATTTGATTTTTTAAGGGAAAAATTGTAAATTTGTAATTAAATGGAAATTAAAACAAACTAAAAGACAAAAATGTTATCATCTCCTCTAATTTGCTATTTTGCAAACCGAATAACAGAGAGGAAGAAGCTTCCGGTCATGGAGTTTTTACATGCATGATCAAGAAACGAACCAAACGGATCTAAACCGAGGAAAAGCTAATGTGTCAGATTAGTCGGCTGCTTCATTTTTACAACTATATTTGTCGAGGTAAGTTTGTAGTATATAATATATATGTTTGTTTCCTTATGATTATGTATATCAATTGTTAGTTAAATTATAATTAATGTGAAAATTTCATTGTTTGCTTGTAAATTATTAAATGTTGGAATTAAGTACAAATGGAAAATGAATATTTGGTCGTGGCAAATCTTGTGGTTTCACAATTTTGAAATGAATGTAACAGATTTATATTAGGTGTACAGATAATTAATTAAGTAAAAATCACTAAATTGAAAAAGGTGCAAAAATAGATTTCTATTAGGTAAAGGGTCAATTTATTATGGATTATCAAACTAATGGACTTAAATGGTAAATGCACCAAATGAACTTAGAGTGGATGGTTTTGGGTGATTAAATGCATGAAATTTGATTTTTAAGGAAAAATTGTAAATTTGTAATTAAATGGAAATTAAAACAAACTAAAAGACAAAAATGTTATCATCTCCTCTAATTTGCTATTTTGCAAACCGAATAACAAGAGAGGAAGAAGCTTAGGTCATGGAGTTTTTACATGCATGATCAACAAACGAACCAAGCGGATCTAAACCGAGGAAAAGCTAATGTGTCGATTAGTCGGTTTGCTTCATTTTACAACTATATTTGTCGAGGTAAGTTTGTAGTATATAATATATATGTTTGTTTCCTTATGATTATGTATATCAATTGTTAGTTAAATTATAATTAATGTGAAAATTTCATTGTTTGCTTGTAAATTATTAAATGTTGGAATTAAGTACAAATGGAAAATGAATATTTGGTCGTGGCAAATCTTGTGGTTTCACAATTTTGAAATGAATGTATGATTTATATTATGTGTACAGATAATTAATTAAGTAAAAATCACTAAATTGAAAAAGGTGCAAAAATAGATTTCTATTAGGTAAAGGGTCAATTTATTATGGATTATCAAACTAATGGACTTAAATGGTAAATGCACCAAATGAACTTAGAGTGGATGGTTTTGGGTGATTAAATGCATGAAATTTGATTTTTAAAGGGAAAAATTGTAAATTTGTAATTAAATGGAAATTAAAACAAACTAAAAGACAAAAATGTTATCATCTCCTCTAATTTGCTATTTTGCAAACCGAATAACAGAGAGGAAGAAGCTTACGGTCATGGAGTTTTGACATGCATGATCAACAAACGAACCAAACGGATCTAAACAGAGGAAAAGCTAATGTGTCGATTAATTATTTGCTTCATTTTACAACTATATTTGTCGAGGTAAGTTTGTAGTATATAATATATATATTTGTTTCCTTATGATTATGTATATCAATTGTTAGTTAAATTATAATTAATGTGAAAATTTCATTGTTTGCTTGTAAATTATTAAATGTTGGAATTAAGTACAAATGGAAAATGAATATTTGGTCATGGCAAATCTTGTGGTTTCACAATTTTGAAATGAATATATGATTTATATTATGTGTACAAATAATTAATTAAGTAAAATCACTAAATTGAAAAAGGTGCAAAAATAGATTTCTATTAGGTAAAGGGTCAATTTATTATGGATTATCAAACTAATGGACTTAAATGGTAAATGCACCAAATGAACTTAGAGTGGATGGTTTTGGGTGATTAAATGCATGAAATTTGATTTTTAAGGAAAAATTGTAAATTTGTAATTAAATGGAAATTAAAACAAACTAAAAGACAAAAATGTTATCATCTCCTCTAATTTGCTATTTTGTAAACCGAATAACGAGAGAGAAGAAGCTTAGGTCATGGAGTTTTTACATGCATGATCAACAAACGAACCAAAGGATCTAAACCGAGGAAAAGCTAATGTGTCGATTAATTAATTTGCTTCATTTTACAACTATATTTGTCGAGGTAAGTTTGTAGTATATAATATATATATTTGTTTCCTTATGATTATGTATATCAATTGTTAGTTAAATTATAATTAATGTGAAAATTTCATTGTTTGCTTGTAAATTATTAAATGTTGGAATTAAGTACAAATGGAAAATGAATATTTGGTCGTGGCAAATCTTGTGGTTTCACAATTTTGAAATGAATATATGATTTATATTATGTGTACAAATAATTAATTAAGTAAAAATCACTAAATTGAAAAAGGTGCAAAAATAGATTTCTATTAGGTAAAGGGTCAATTTATTATGGATTATCAAACTAATGGACTTAAATGGTAAATGCACCAAATGAACTTAGAGTGGATGGTTTTGGGTGATTAAATGCATGAAATTTGATTTTTAAGGAAAAATTGTAAATTTGTAATTAAATGGAAATTAAAACAAACTAAAAGACAAAATGTTATCATCTCCTCTAATTTGCTATTTTGTAAACCGAATAACGAGAGAGAAGAAGCTTAGGTCATGGAGTTTTACATGCATGATCAACAAACGAACCAAACAGATCTAAACAGGAAAAGCTAATGTGTCGATTAGTTAATTGCTTCATTTTACAACTATATTTGTCGAGGTAAGTTTGTAGTATATAATATATATGTTTGTTTCCTTATGATTATGTATATCAATTGTTAGTTAAATTATAATTAATGTGAAAATTTCATTGTTTGCTTGTAAATTATTAAATGTTGGAATTAAGTACAAATGGAAAATGAATATTTGGTCGTGGCAAATCTTGTGGTTTCACAATTTTGAAATGAATGTATGATTTATATTATGTGTACAGATAATTAATTAAGTAAAAATACTAAATTGAAAAAGGTGCAAAATTAGATTTCTATTAGGTAAAGGGTCAATTTATTATGGATTATCAAACTAATGGACTTAAATGGTAAATGCACCAAATGAACTTAGAGTGGATGGTTTTGGGTGATTAAATGCATGAAATTTGATTTTTAAGGAAAAATTGTAAATTTGTAATTAAATGGAAATTAAAACAAACTAAAAGACAAAATGTTATCATCTCCTCTAATTTGCTATTTTGCAAACCGAATAACGAGAGAGAAGAAGCTTTTGGTCATGGAGTTTTACATGCATGATCAACAAACGAACCAACCGGATCTAAACCGAGGAAAAGCTAATGTGTCGATTAGTCACCGCTTCATTTTACAACTATATTTGTCGAGGTAAGTTTGTAGTATATAATATATATGTTTGTTTCCTTATGATTATGTATATCAATTGTTAGTTAAATTATAATTAATGTGAAAATTTCATTGTTTGCTTGTAAATTATTAAATGTTGGAATTAAGTACAAATGGAAAATGAATATTTGGTCGTGGCAAATCTTGTGGTTTCACAATTTTGAAATGAATGTAACAGATTTATATTAGGTGTACAGATAATTAATTAAGTAAAAATCACAAAATTGATAAAGGTGCAAAAATAGATTTCTATTAGGTAAAGGGGTCAATTTATTATGGATTATCAAACTAATGGACTTAAATGGTAAATGCACCAAATGAACTTAGAGTGGATGGTTTTGGGTGATTAAATGCATGAAATTTGATTTTTTTAAGGGAAAAATTGTAAATTTGTAATTAAATGGAAATTTAAACAAACTAAAAGACAAAAATGTTATCATCTCCTCTAATTTGCTATTTTGCAAACCGAATAACAGAGAGGAAGAAGCTTTTGGTCATGTAGTTTTTACATGCATGATCAAGAAACGAACCAACCGGATCTAAACCGAGGAAAAGCTAATGTGTCAGATTAGTCACCTGCTTCATTTTTACAACTATATTTGTCGAGGTAAGTTTGTAGTATGTAATATATATGTTTGTTTCCTTATGATTATGTATATCAATTGTTAGTTAAATTATAATTAATGTGAAAATTTCATTGTTTGCTTGTAAATTATTAAATGTTGGAATTAAGTACAAATGGAAAATGAATATTTGGTCGTGGCAAATCTTGTGGTTTCACAATTTTGAAATGAATGTAAAAGATTGATATTAGGTGTACAGATAATTAATTAAGTAAAAATCACTAAATTGAAAAAGGTGCAAAAATAGATTTCTATTAGGAAATGGGGTCAATTTATAATGGATTATCAAACTAATGGACTTAAATGGTAAATGCACCAAATGAACTTAGAGTGGATGGTTTTGGGCGATTAAATGCTTGAAATTTGATTTTTTAAGGGAAAAATTGTAAAATTGTAATTAAATGGAAATTGAAACAAATTAAAAGACAAAATTTTATCATCTCCTCTAATTTGCTATTTTGCAAACCGAATAACGAGAGGAAGAAGCTTAGGTCATGGAGTTTTACATGCATGATCAAGAAACGAACCAAACGGATCTAAACCGAGGAAAAGCTAATGTGTCGATTAGTTAATTTGCTTCATTTTACAACTATATTTGTCGAGGTAAGTTTGTAGTATATAATATATATGTTTGTTTCCTTATGATTATGTATATCAATTGTTAGTTAAATTATAATTAATGTGGAAATTTCATTGTTTGCTTGTAAATTATTAAATGTTGGAATTAAGTACAAATGGAAAATGAATATTTGGTCGTGGCAAATCTTGTGGTTTCACAATTTTGAAATGAATCTAATGATTTATATTAGGTGTACAGATAATTAATTAAGTAAAAATCACTAAATTGAAAAAGGTGCAAAAATAGATTTCTATTAGGTAAAGGGGTCAATTTATTATGGATTATCAAACTAATGGACTTAAATGGTAAATGCACCAAATGAACTTAGAGTGGATGGTTTTGGGTGATTAAATGGATGAAATTTGATTTTTTAAGGGAAAAGTTGTATATTTGTAATTAAATGGAAATTAAAACAAACTAAAAGACAAAAATGTTATCATCTCCTCTAATTGGCTATTTTGCAAACCGAATAACAGAGAGGAAGAAGCTTCCGGTCATGGAGTTTTTACATGCATGATCAAGAAACGAACCAAACGGATCTAAACCGAGGAAAAGCTAATGTGTCAGATTAATTAATTTGCTTCATTTTTACAGCTATATTTGTCGAGGTAAGTTTGTAGTATATAATATATATGTTTGTTTCCTTATGATTATGTATATCAATTGTTAGTTAAATTATAATTAATGTGAAAATTTCATTGTTTGCTTGTAAATTATTAAATGTTGGAATTAAGTACAAATGGAAAATGAATATTTGGTCGTGGCAAATCTTGTGGTTTCACAATTTTGAAATGAATCTAACCGATTTATATTAGGTGTACAGATAATTAATTAAGTAAAAATCACTAAATTGAAAAAGGTGCAAAAATAGATTTCTATTAGGTAAAGGGGTCAATTTATAATGGATTATCAAACTAATGGACTTAAATGGTAAATGCACCAAATGAACTTAGAGTGGATGGTTTTGGGTGATTAAATGCATGAAATTTGATTTTTTAAGGGAAAAATTGTAAATTTGTAATTAAATGGAAATTAAAACAAACTAAAAGACAAAATGTAATCATCTCCTCTAATTTGCTATTTTGCAAACCGAATAACAGAGAGGAAGAAGCTTTCGGTCATGGAGTTTTTACATGCATGATCAAGAAACGAACCAACCGGATCTAAACCGAGGAAAAGCTAATGTGTCAGATTAGTCGGCTGCTTCATTTTTACAACCATATTTGTCGAGGTAAGTTTGTAGTATATAATATATATGCTTGTTTCCTTATGATTATGTATATCAATTGTTAGTTAAATTATAATTAATGTGAAAATTTCATTGTTTGCTTGTAAATTATTAAATGTTGGAATTAAGTACAAATGGAAAATGAATATTTGGTCGTGGCAAATCTTGTGGTTTCACAATTTTAAAATGAATGTAACAGATTTATATTAGGTGTACAGATAATTAATTAAGTAAAAATCACTAAATTGAAAAAGGTGCAAAAATAGATTTCTATTAGGTAAAGGGGTCAATTTATAATGGATTATCAAACTAATGGACTTAAATGGTAAATGCACCAAATGAACTTAGAGTGGATGGTTTTGGGTGATTAAATGGATGAAATTTGATTTTTTAAGGGAAAAATTGTATATTTGTAATTAAATGGAAATTAAAACAAACTAAAAGACAAAATGTTATTATCTCCTCTAATTTGCTATTTTGCAAACCGAATAACGAGAGGGACTAAAATGGAGTTTTTAATATGATCCCAATCCTCTAAAAAAAAGCTAATGTGTCGATTAAAGGTGCTTCATTTTACAACTATGGACTAAAATATAAAGAAATATGCTTGATTAATTATGTATATCAATTGTTAAAAATTATAATTAATGTGAAAATTTCATTGTTTGCTTGTAAAATTATTAAATGTTGGAATTAAGCACAAATGGAAAATGAATATTTGGTTGTGAAAATCTTGTGGATCCTTCCTGCGGAATGTCACATATTAGGTGTATATATAATTAATACGACGCTCAAGAATTAAGGCCAAAAAGCAGATTTTAAACAACGGGGTCTTTTCACAATAAATATCAACTTTAAAACCCTAAAAGTAGCAACACCTATAGTTTTAAACAAACTTTTAAAAAAACTAAACATCTTTCTTCCCAAAACGCCCAATCCTCCAAAAGCTTTGACTTAAAACTTCCCCGTCAAACTCGATTTGAGCAGAAATATAGAGAGGCTCCAAATCGCATGTTATCGCCATCAAGCAGGCCTTAAACAACGTCCTTTTCACACAATAAATATCAACTTTAAAACCCTAAAAGTAAGAATCTTCTTTTTCTCTCTTTTTGGTTTTTTCATCTCGTAAAGTAGTAAAAAAACAATTTGAATCTCCTCGAAAATGAAATCTTTTAAAATCGATTCTATTATTATTATTTTTGTTCATAATAGAAATCAATCAAAGAAACAAAAGAAGAAAGAAAGAAAGAAAGAAAAAGTGGAAATCGGAGAATCACTTTCAAAACTCAATTTTTTTTGCTTTTGATTTCTTTTTTGGATATAGTATACGTAAAAAAACTACAAAAGTTCTTCCTTTTCTTTTATAGCCATAAAAGAAAACAAAATAAAAATAAAATACAATATATCGTCCTTTTCTTTTTTTGTCTTGTGTTAAATCTGTTTGTAGGTATTGGCGTCACGGAGACGCGGTGGACGTGGCGTGTCACGGAGGCCACTGGAGGTGCGTGGTGGCATTACACACGCAAGGAGCGCGACGTACCGCTAGTATGTTGCTAACTGCTAGGGTTTTTTTTGTTGTATTTTTAGTTTAATGATTTGGGCTCATGTAACTAGGCTTTGGTTAATAGTTGTATTGGGCTAGGTAATGGACTATATTATTGGACTTTTATATTTAGTTTTATTTATTTTATAAAATTGGGCCGGGCAAATTGGGTATTATAGCCCCCATAGGATAAAATGACCGAAATACCCCAATAGGATAAAATGACTGTTATACCCCTAGGAGATGAAATGACTGTTATGGCCATAAGTTATGTATGACTGATTTGCTTTATGATATGTATGACTATGATTGAGCACGACATTTTGCATACACATATGATATTATGTCACGATATATTGCATGGGGATGGGTTGTTATATTTGGAGGAAGTGTACCATACTGATAAGGTTGCACGGATCGCCCAAGACGACTGTGGACCTACTGATGCCTATATGCCATTTATTTCTTGGAAGCTTTGTTTAATACTATTTAGTACCGCAACCGGTGCTAATCTTGGTGTGTCTGGCTGGGTGGGTCAATTTTATCCCCACATGGTGTGTTTGGCGGGACAGAGTGGTGTGTAGAGGCTGGATTGGGTAGGATTTCTAACTTCATATCTGCACTGATTAATGATTTTATGCTGTTACTGCATTGATTAATGATATTACATACTGTTCACTGCATGACTTATATCTGTTACTGTTATGGGCTAAGGCCCTACTGATAATATTACTGAAATTGGGCAAGGGCTTAGGCCCACACTGAACTGGATTGTTACTGTAACGGGCTCAGGTTCAAACTGCATTTACCTACTGTTTAATTAACTGTTTGCTTGTTAGGGGATTACACATTGAGTTTCGTAAACTCATCCCTTTGTTTAACTATACAGGTAATCCCCAGTTGTAGGCGAGTCGGTGTTGCGAGTGACTCGATGATGGCCACACAACCGCATCAGCTTTCATTTTTAGCTTTTGATTTATAAGTAACTGAATTTGGGTATTTTTATGTAAAAAGGCCTCTTTAAAGTTATAAACTTTAAATTCCTGTTTTTATTTATTTAGTTTGATATAAACTGCTAGTTATAGAAAAAGACGGGTTTTCAAAAGGTAACTGTTTTCAAAGACAACACGTTTTTGTAAAATACTATAAAAGTTTCCGCATAAAACAACGTTTTAAATATAGTAACAAACTAATATGATCAACACCTTTGCAGAATGTTAGCATTGTGGTGTCAGTGGTGTGGTGAGTTTCCAAAGGAGTGATCTAAGTAGAATAGCATTTGAATAGGTGATTTATAACTATTATTTTGAATTGTGGGAATAAGGCAATGTGGTAGAATTTGGTCATCATTGCCATGATGTTTTTGACGTTTTCTCATTATTATTTCTCGTAAAAATTGTGGAGGTTTTTTTTAGAGAGAGTTTGATTTTAAGAGAGGTTTAGGATCTGATTAAATAAAGTTTAGGTTAAAAATTTTGTATTTTAAACTTCAAAAATTTGGGTTAAAATGTGAATTAATCCACCAAGTTACGCGACAGGTCGGGTCGACCCTGCAAGAAATTGTAGCGATGTCGCGACACAGGGGTTCCATGTCATGACACCCCTGGCGAGATGCCGATGTTACGACATACCTTGAAAATTTTTGAGTTTGGGGTAAACTGATAAGTTTTTCGTGAGATAGAGTTTCTATGCCGTAACATCGAGCTGAGTTGCTCGATTCCTTGAACCTATGATCAGTGTTACGACACGGAGGTTCAATGTTGTGACATCGGCTCTGTCTTGTCCACTCCTCTTGAATTTCAAGGTGTTCGGTACATACATATCCTACATTTAAACAATTCAAATAAAATTAAATCCTAATATAAATGAGTCTTGACGTACTTCCCCCTACACTTTAGAGCATACATTGCTCTTACTGTAAAATTATTAAAGTGAAAACAAGAAAGCTTCCATGAGACAATTGAATCCTTATTGTTGTATTGGCATTGGAATTTGTTTCCTCCAAGCGAACAAAAATACCTATAAGAAAATACTATGACAAGAAATATGAAATAAGAAATGTTATATAAAAGAAAGAAATTAATAAATAAAATAAAACGAAAGTAATAAAAAAAATGAAACAAAATTTAGAATAAGAAATAGAAGTTCTTTAAAAGTTGGGACGATCCGTGTCGCCACCATAAAAGAACTCCCAACTGGTTCTCGACACTTTGATTCGACATTTGTTCCTCTGTTGATGTATATGAACTAGCATCTCCATTTGATTTCATTTATATTGCTTTATTTTTGACCGACATGACATCTACATTGTGAGCCATTTAATAACAAATCTGAGCCAACCCAAATTATTTTTCTAGGGTATTATTGCCTTGAGCTTCCTTGTCTCTTTGTCGCGTGAGGCTTTGGTACTCGAGCCTTGCTGTCATTGTCGAATGAGAATGAATCAAACTCTTCGACCTCTTCAGTTGGCACCTTCTCTGCTATGGGTAGAAAGTGTATTGGGTCTTCTATACTTTCATTTAATTTCGGTTCAAGCCCCATTTTAATGGTTAGTTCATCTTTTACTTCTACCTTTACAATAGATTTGTTGCTATGTCAATTAGATTAGAGATAATTTCAACTATGTTGAACTCATCCCCATGATCTTCAGCACAAGCTCAGGTTGAATCTCACCATGAATCTCATCATGGTCATCAATAATACAAGGGTTTTCATAATCAAAGTTGTGAACGTCAAGCATTTCATCTTTACTTGGAGGTATTGCTTCAAAGATTTCTTGCATCATTTTCATCATTTGTGCCATCATGTCTGACATGTTTGATAATACCTCAAAGTTAGCTGTCTTGGTTGTTTCACGTGAAGGCATTTTATATGAATAACAGGGAGGCTTGTCTGAATATTCGAGCATATCATGATCTTCTTTAAGTGCCTTATAAAAATTACCAGTGAAATCATGTGGATGCTCAACTACATCAGTACCTTGATCATTACTCCATTGGTGCGTTGAGGCTTTATTTTCGCTTTGGCTCAGCTATATCATGAACAATTTTTTATTCTCTATAATCTCTCATTCTTCATATACTCCCTCTTCATATATTTCATCATAAAAAATCATATTATCGTTAAACTACATGTAATCAGTTTCATTCATAATTAACTGATTTTTTAGGACTAGTCTCTATAGATTAGTGATTGACTAAATATGTGTTCCTCTCTTGTGAGGCATATACTGAAATTAACAAAAAAGAAAAGAAAGAATTTAGGAAAGTAAATTAATAAAATTAAAAATACAAATCACATCTAAAATTCAAAAAAAAAAAATTCTAATTATCCTATTAAAACGTAAAAATTAAAATCAATTTAGTAACATTGCCTCCCCAGCAGCAACGAGAACAACTTGACCGTGTCTGGATGTACCAATGCCTAGAGTAAGAATCCTACACAAAATATATGAAATAAACAGTATTCTCAAGTATACGGGTTAGGTTCTAATATAATTTTACAACAAAGTAGGTAAGTACTCAAAGGATCGTACTCAAGAGAGGCGAGTGCTAAATTAAAGTTAATTTAAATGCAAATAGAATTAATTAGTAGCTTAAATAAATTATGTTACAATAAAACATAAAGGAAATATTTTTAGGGTTTTAAAATAACGAATTAAAAAATGAATAAATAAATGGGACTGTGGAAAACTAAATTCTAAACTGAATCAAATGAAGACATGGGTGATTAGCTTGCTTTGGTGATCATAACTAATTCCTATTTCAGGTTTCTATTCAATCAACTAGTCATTACCCTAGCAGGATCTCTCGATCTTCAACTAAACTAAAGAGTCGGCAAGAACTACTTATCTCTCAACCTCACAGTCCAGACCAAATCAGGGCTAAGGTGTTCACGGACAGGCCATACCAATTTTTGGTTAATTCACACCTAAATGACTTCCTAGGGTCATCAAGCCTAGGGATTAAGTTCTTCCTCTCCCGAATAGTTGACCTGTTAAGAAAACCCTACATTCCAATTAATCAATCAGACCTCCACTTGCTAATCCCCCATAAGAGGATTAGTTCCTCATGGAATCTATAAACACAATAAACTTGATGATAAAGATATGCTTGAAAAATAAATCAGGAATAAAGTTTAAAGAATCTTGATTATATTCAATTGATGAAGTACATAAATACTCAGATATTTGATTGCATCTACAAATCAAAATCTCTGAAGAACACGATAGAAAAGAACTAAAAAGAAATCTAAACCCTAAAAGAAAGAAAAAAATCTGAAAACTAAATTATAGAGAAAATTTGAGAATATGAAAAATTGTCCTTTAACAAGTGTTTAAGAGCCTATTTAAAGAGTTAGGGTTGTCGTCATCTTCAAATGTTGGTTAGCTGACGCTCTTGTGTTTAACTTTTGATTGTGCAGACCAAAATGCCACTAGCTCGTAATTATCTCCTATACAGGGTCGGTGTCGGGACACCCTAGTGCCTGTGTCGCAACATCGAGGGTAGTATGTGTAGTTTAGGGATGGCTTTAGGGGTGTGTTGTGACATCCTATGGCTATGTAGTGACACCGGAGGCAGTATGGTAATTCTTGCATTTTGCTCCCTATGTTATGACCTCGAACTCCCCATGTTGCAACACAGTGACTGACCGCCTCTGGACGTACTAATGTTTAGAGTGTGAATACTGCTGCAAAATATATGGAATTTAGGCGGTGTCCGCAAGTATACGTGTTAGGTTGTAATATAGTTGCAACGAAGTAGGTAAGTATTCTGAGGGTGTACCCAAGGGATTGCAGTTTGGGGAAAACTGCTGTCAAGCCAATTATTGGAAATAATTACTAATCTACTTGAGTCACGAATAAGTAGTGTTGATATGGAAGCAAGATTATGGTAATATTAATAAAATAAATAAATTGAATTAAGTTTAAATCTACTCCTAAGCTCATGTATCGGTTTCTCCTATCCTTTGTTTCAACTTTGCGAGTTCCATTAGCCTAGATAAAATTGCTTTACCTAATTAATTATTGATGTAGGGCTCTATTCAACGAGCTAGTCATCAACCTAGCTTTTCCTCTCGGCGTTCAACTAACCTAATGAGTCGGTAAGAACTACTTATCTCTCAACTTCACAGTTCGAATCAGTTTGGGGGCTAAGGTGTTCACGGATAGGCCACACCAATTTTGGGTTAATTCCCCCTACATTACTTCCTAGGGTTGTGAAGCCTAGGGTTTAAGTTCTTTCTTTCCCAAATAGCTAACCCGCTAAGAAAACTCTATCTTTCAATCAATTAATAAGATTATTACAATTGAAACATGCGAAATATAGGTAAAGTATAAACTGGTTTTAATCTTTACACAAACATTTAATTAACAACGTTAAGAAAGAGATATAAATAATAGAATAAAGGAAATAGATGCTCATAGATTTATCGATGAAAGCATGGCTCCGGAACAATCTCCATTCGTGAGAGTCTCACTTCAGAATAGGATCTTTCGATTACAAAAACATAAAATGCCCCAAGTAAAAACTAAGAATGAAATAAAAACCCTAAGTATATTATCTGTCTCCCTCTAATTGGTGTTTAAACTGATTACAATGTCATTTATATAGGGTAAACTTGGAATATTAAAGTGCCTAAATTATCCTTCAGAGTCCTTAGAGTTTGACTAGGACAAATACTCCTAATTTTTCTCAAAAACGCAATTATCTTGTGCAGGGAGTTTTCAGGCTGTGTAGGGGAAGTGTTGCAACACAGGCTTGCAGTGTTGCAACATTAGATTTTGTATCGCGACACAACAAGGATCTTGTCGTGATATCGAGGGCAGTTTCACTCCAAAACTTGTTTTTGGCTTTTTTCTTCGATGTTGAGACATTAGTGTCTTGGTGTCGCGACATAGGCATCAGTTTCGGTTTGAATGTGCATCTTTAGCTCCCAACTTGACCTACAAGACCATGTAACATTATTTAGATATATAAAATGTAATAAAACTACTAGAAAGCATAAATTACTATTTTAAGTATGAAAACCTATATATATTCTAAGATGCTTTGATTTAACGATTAAACAAGCTAAAGTTATATGTAAAAAAAGATGTAAATAATAGTGTAATTCATGGTAGATCAATGACCAAGATCGAGTTCCTATGCCCTTGCATGGTCTCCTGCACAATCACTAAATACGTTAGCTCGCCTTTAGGCCCCATTCAATATTTAAGGTCAATAAAAGACTCAAAATACACTTTTATTGAATGTAAACTAAACTATAAAAACTCGACTAAAATATAATAAAAGTGCTTGTATTCAAGCTCCTCAAGTGCGAAAACTAGTTGAATATGCTACACTATATTACGACAGATCACGTGCCAGTTTCCTTTATTTTGACATATGAAATGCATGTCGGTGCCAGTTTGGTGTGTTGGTTAGACGATCTGAGTATTCGTCTGAGTCTGAATCAAGTTAATAGGGGTTGTAAAAGATAACTTGATGAATGATAAGATTGTGTATAAATTGTTACCATTGGAAATAATTGCACCTAAATGCGAAAGAAATGTTGAAATTACACAACCAAGTATAAAAATAAAATGAAATTGAGCCCTAGAAGCCAAAATGGATTTGAATGAGTCTATAGACTCCATAAACTAGTGAATAATATCAATTTAATAATTGTATTATGTGATATATAACATAAGTGATATGTGGAAAATATTTATATTTGAATGCTAAATGTTGTAATTGGATTATGATGTAATAACATTTGGTTATATGCATAATTAAGTACAAGATTGATGATGATAAGCATGATAACTAGAAATATAAGTTAGTAGAATATTATAGCATATAGATATACATGTATGGAATTGAATTGTTCTGCTAATGCTTATGTTATAAGCTTTGAATTATAAATGTATCACTAAGCCCTATTGCTCAACAGATGGTTTGCTTTCTCCTTGCGTAGGTTTAGGTGATTCTTGAATCCACGGACTTGAAGCCAAAGATCTAGACTACCATTTATGACTCAACAAATTTTGTAAATTATATTTCATTTTGGCTAAATGTGCAAATGGTAAAAATTTATATGTTATAATCTTATGCTAATGCTTTGAATTTGTGTTTGGATGTGTTTGTCTAGTTAGTTTCAAGCCTCAATGTTGTGAATGTAGTCTTGAATTTTTTTGGGTTTTTTTTTTTTGGAAATATGCATGGTAGAAGCCAAATTGATTAGTTGATATTAGAAGTTAGTAATTTAATGGTACTTGGAAGTGCCAATTTTTCATAATTTGTATTGTATGCTTTGGTAGGTGTTTGATATGGTAGTATGGAAGGTATATAAATATGTTTTCAGGCCATCCAAACTTGTATCAGGTTTATTTTTGTGAAAATAGTGAGTCATGTCGCAACGACGAACCTCTAACATTGCGACAAGTGTTGTCCACGAAACTAACTAAAAATTTGACTGAGGTAAGTGCACCTACCAATTAATAGTATAACTACGGTGAGCAAAGATATCATTCCCACGAGGACTATAAGTACTAGTAATTACCGTCTTTCTATTATTTAACCGATAAATTCGAGTGATTGATTAAAACTTAAATTAACAAAATTAATTAACTAAGAAAGCGTCAAAGAACAAAGTAGGAAAACAATCGATTAAACAACCAAGAAGAAAAATAATACCAAAGAAAGAATTCACCTAGATTTCATCTGTCATTATCAATCTAATTTCGCAATTTCTTTACTTAGTATCTTGATACGTAGAAATCCCTAAATTATGCTAATATCTCTTTCGAGAGTAAGAGCAACATACTCTAGGTTGATTAATTGAAATTTCTTTCTAATTAAAACCCCCATTATCCCGTTAAGTCGATCTATGGATTCCCCTATTAGATTTTACTCTAATCCGGTAGATTTATGTCGTCCTATTTCTAGGACTGCATGCAACTCCATTCAATTATGCAAGATCTACTTTTAAACAGGGTCATTCCTCATCTGATTTGAGCACATCAAGCATAGATAAATAATCTAGAGATATCAAACCAAGAATTAAACACACATAATTGATAACAAGATCTAATTATTTATTGCATAAAATAAAAATCAAACAACAGAATCCATCATGAGGTTCATCTCCCTAGGTATTTAGAAAATTAGTTCATGCTTGAAAATAAAAAATCCAAAACACTGTATAACCGAAAGAATTAAAGAAACTCATGATAATCTCCTAAGAAATCAACTGGGAATCTTCAATCTTGACGGAAATCTGCTTCAAAATTGGCTTTAATGGTGTTTTTTGAGTTGTTTTCTTGAATATTCTATGACGACTCACTCTTATCTTCTTATTTTTGTCATATATACGTCTTAAAATTCCCGAAAAACCTAAAAATCACATTTTTTCGCTGTTCAGAGTGCAAATTCACGCAATCAACATGACCAACTACATGACTGTGTGGTAGCCCGTATGGGTCACATGGTCGCATAGACAAGCTGTGTGGAATGAGCCAGCCCGTGTGGCTCCTATAGCTTGCTCCGATTTTTTTTATTTTCACTCGTGTTTCGCTCTTTTTGCTCCCAAATGCTCTATGAAGAATAAAAAAGCATGAATTTAAAGGATTAGGAGCATGAAATTCACAATTAACATCGAATAATCGCCCAAAAACGCATTAAAAATGAGATTAAAACATGCTACTTTTAATACTTATCAAATATCCCCACACTTAAGCATTTGTTTGGGCTCAAGCAAAACCCTAAACCCATATTCAATTTTACTTCCTTCAATTTATTGTTTTCACCAACACTATTTTAGGATAATTTACGGATAATCATGCATTGGAATTTCACACTAAAATGACACTAAACAACACAAGTAATCCAAGCAGAGAATTTTAAGTCTTAAAAACATTAGTCTTAAAAATACTCAATAAGGATTCACTCAAAGGACTCAAAATATTTAAGGTTCAAGTAATTTGCACTCAACAGTCGAGCAAAAAATGTTATTACCATGTGCTTGCTTGAAAATCAAATCTCCACCACTATATAAATGAGATGACACACCAATCAAGAGATCTTTACAAGGTTGTAATGGAGCTTAGGTTAAGGGTATAGAAAAGGTAAAAAAATTTTGGTTACAATCGAGAGTCGAGTTGATAAGTTACCAAATTAGAAAAAAGAGCAGTTGTTGAATTAACGAAATTTACATCAACAAGAATAATAAAGAACGAAAATGAACTTTTCAACATAATATGAAACTAACTATTCAAACTCAATCAAAATTTTCTCTTTTTTAATATAATTTTCTCTTTTTTCTTTTTAGAAAAGAAATTCAACAATACAAATGATGAAACATAGTTAGACGACTAATAAAATCAAATCTCGACAAAAAGGGAATCAATAAAAAGGATAATTTTACAACATTAATGTGGATTACGGGTTAACATTAACGGGTTAGAAAGAAAAAAAAAGGAAAAGAATGTGTTAGAATCAACGTGGTTTACTAGAGGTTAATTCAACGGGTAAGCTGTTTAAAGGTTAGGTGGGTTAAATCATAAGTGCCTCTATCATCTCAATATATCAAAGCAATAATATGGTCTTGACGTGTATAATCGAAACAAATTCTAGAATAACAAATCAAGTTGACATACTCAACCAAAAATAAAATGAGCACGAAAAAAATATATGCTCTATAGGCTCAAAAGCTCACAAAAAAATTATGGTTTTGATGTCAAAATTGTAAATTTAAAATTTCAAGATAATTCTTCAGTTTAGGGAGACAACCTAAAATAATAATTTCTAAAAAACGGTTTATCATGCTTGAATCTCTCGTGTCATAAAGTATAAATCGACCAATGCACAAATATTCACAAATTATTCCCAAAATAGAATCACTAAAAACTCAAAATTAAAAAAAATAACTTTAATGATAGATTTGAGAAAATTACTTAAACTGAAACAATTATTCAGGGACTATATCACATAAGCATCTTAAATCCTCCCCACACTTAAGATGTACATTGCCCTCAATGTACAAACAATTATAAACTAATAAGCAAAATATCATAAGGGAGGGAAAGAATTGAAACTTTTGGATGATTTCGTCGAATTAGTGAAATTTAGAATTGTAGGAGATTCAAAATGAAGTACATGTTTCGAGCATACTAATAAGAAGATAAACAAAAATAAATAAGATAAAGAGATAACAAAATAGAAAATAGTCGAGAAAACAATAATAGTAAGGTGAAAAATAAAAATAAAATAAAACATATAAATCTAAAAAATAAAATAAAAACAAATAACAAGAAAAATAAAAATAAAAATAAATAAAACATAAAATCTAAATAATTCAAAAGAAAATAACAAAAAATATCTAATACTATTTTGATGGATACATGGCCATAAAATAATAATAATGAATAAAATAAAAAACAGAGGGTGGTTGATTTGATGGATACCCACAATGGTGTGGAGGAAGGAAGAAAGAAAAAAAATTAAAACCCCCTAGCATTAAAAGAGAGTACATAGTCATGTGTCAGGCCTTGTGAGCCACACGGCCGTGTATCCTTTTGGGACTGTGTGAGCTATTAGAAAATTTTAAAAATTTACTCTAGTGTTCACACGGCCTGTGAGACGCTTGTGTTTGCAGGTCATGTGTCACACACGGCTATGTGGAATCACCCAGACCGTGTGCTTTTGTCGTTCGCTTCTCCCACGCCCGTGTACATGAGCGTGTGGGTCACACGATCGTGTCTCCATTACCTGTGCCTCCACTCAGGCCGTGTGGGTTAAAAAATAATTTTGAAAAATTAGCTTCAATGTTCACACGGCCTTGTGGATCACCCCAAACCATGTGGACCACTTTTAAAAAAAAATCAAAGTTTTCTTCTTCTTTTTTTAAATTTTTAAAATTTTTTAAGTAATAATAAAAAAATAAGTGTACTAAGCACACAATCATAATTAGAATAAAATAAAATAACACACTCGGGTTGCCTCCCGAGGACCCGAGGAGTGCTTATTTAGATTCTTAGCTCGACTTTCCTTTTCAAGCTAACGGTTAAGACGGATCTTGGAGTCAGAGCTCATTTCTCTCGTTATCAATATCGCCACCAAAATAAAGTTTGAGTCGATGACCATTTACCTTAAATGTTTTATATTTAGGAAGTGTTACCTCAATGGTTCCGTATGGGAACACATTCTACTACAAATGGGTTCGACCCCATTGACTTAAGCTCAGAGGGAACATTTGTGGATCGACTTGTCTAGCAGCACTTTCTCTCCAACTTTGAATTGATTTGTCCTTTTTAAATGCACACCATGACATTGCTTTGTTATTTTTTTTGTGCGTTCTTGGGTTCTCATCAGCCTTTGTTCACCATTCATCTAATTCATCAAGTTTCACCATTCGTTCTCCACTTTTCCCTTGATTTCTGTCACCTTGAAATTGATACTTTTCTAACATGTATTCATAAGTGATTTCTTGCATAGAATGTCGAGTCGCGTGATTACTAACATTAACAAAATAACGAGTATCATCTTGTTTACTAGAAGCTCTCACAAAATCACGTGCTTGAAGAGTAACCTCTTCATCACCTACCCACAATACAAGTTCACCATTACCCACATCAATAACTGTAATACCTCGAAAATTACTATAGTAAGAAAGTAAGATAATATCCCTGATATGGTAAAATAAGGAAATAAAGTGATAAAAAGGGTAACTTTGAGATATGTCAACATTGGGAAGTATATTATGACATATTCATTCAAGAAAGGATTAAATCGCAAAAGTGACAAAAGTTTTGTTGCCAAGAGTAAATACTCAAAACTTAAGGGGTTAAAGTGTAAATATGAAAAATTTGAAGGACCAATAGTGTAAATATTTTAAGGGTGGAATAATCTAGAAACTAAAGAAAATGGATGAATTAGGACCAAATTAAAAGGTGAAGAATTTTGAAGGACTAAATTGTAATTTTACCAAATTAAGTGATGAATCAATGATGGAATTTCAAAAGATTATGAAGGGCAAAATGGTCAATTAGAAGGAGAGAGAATTCTAGAAGGTAATAATATGTTGGTGATATTTTTAATTAATTAATTAGATAAATGTTAATTAATTAATATTTTATTAAGGTTTTTAGTATTATCTTATTAATAAATGCTTAATATAAAAGGGAGGAAAGATGATGAGAAATCATCTTCTTTTCCATGGAACTAACGTGAGAAGAGAGGAAAAGAAAGAAGTTTTCCTTTCTTTACCATTTGGTCCTCCCACCAAAAATTCACCATTTTAGCTTAGAAATCAAAGAAATTTCCATAGCCACCAAGAGAGAAAATTGATAAGGAGACTATGAGGAGCTAGAATATCAAGTTAGATTCAAGAAATAGAAGTCGGAGGAGAGAGAAAATCAAGTTAAAGATTGAAATCAATGGCACAAGGTAAGAACATCAAGATTTCAATATATTTTAAGTTTGATATTATTGAAAAGCATGAAAATAATGTTATAGTAGAGTTTTATTATATATGGTCTTATGTTCTTGACATATTAGTGAAGAGAAATAAGTGAAAGTGATGAGAAATATTATAGAGAAAGGGAATAAGGAGTTATACACCTAGTAATCAACATTTTGAACTAAAATAGTTTTGGACAGCAACAGTAGGTTAACTTTAAAAATCACCATAAATTTTGTAAATCGAATTAGAGTATTAATAAAATGTGGAATTAAATGTTAATGAGTATACTTTCATATAAAAGAAACATAGCAAGCAAAAGAGTTGTATATTTTGAGATATTTGAATTTTAGTGAGGTAGGGTCAAAATGATTTTGGAATCCCTATTCGACTTGGAAAAATCATTAAACATTGTAAAAAATAATTATGAGATATAATTTATATTATTAGAATCCTTAATGAGTCTATTTTAAAAGAAAATAAACGAAATTATCATCTAATTACGTGCAATGAGATAATTCATTTTAGTGAAGAGAGGCAAAGATGTTGAGCAAAGAAACAGGGGTGAATTTAAAGAATAAACTGTACTTATTGACTAAACCAAAATTCTGAAAATGTTATAGAAATAATATATGTGAGTCTAGTTTCAGAGAAAATGAACGGATCTCAATTCAAAATTTTGTAGCTTAGGATATAATTAATTTAGTGACTATGACTCAAGTGAACGACTTGTTATGAACAAACTAGTAAATAGTGGTATTATGTATGTATCAAGGATGTGGAATGAAGTGGAGGAGGAGAAAAATATATGTGAATATTTAGCTAATATGGGTTTATTTTAAAATAGCTAATTTACATGTTTTAAGTTCGTGGACTAAATTGAATAAAAGTAAAATTTTAAGGGTAATTTTGTAAAAATGTCAAAATGACTAAATTGCATGAAATGAATTATTTTATTATTAAAATTGATCAATTAAATGAAATATTAATTTATATCAAGATTGGGTGGAAAATTGAGGAAAATAGAAAAATTACCAAAATGTCCCTCAATTTTGGTATTTCTATAATTTAGCCTGTAAGTTCGTATGAACTATATTCTATTTAATTTTAATTAAAGTGAGTGTTATTTGGTGATGAATATTATACAAATATGTGTTTTATTATTGGAATTGAATTATTATTGGTAATATGTATAATTATTAGATGCATTAAAATGAGTATCTAAGCTCAATTGGGTTGGAAGTTTGTCTGAGATATATCACACTATCCATTAGTACTATCGGTAATTTTGGATGATTTGATTCTGATTATAATGACATGTATAAGTTAAATTGGCCAACGTTAGCTCATTAATGTTTTGATTTTGATTGGTTATAAATATGAATGCTTGATGAAATGGAATGAAATGGAATGATATGGAATGGAATGCAATGAAATAAAATAAAATTGGAAAATATATAAATGAATTGTGTATAAATCGATCACATGTTCGATCATAATCGATAAACGTTGAGTTAAATGGTAAATATGTATTAC
Organism: Gossypium raimondii; assembly: GCF_025698545.1. NCBI lineage: Eukaryota > Viridiplantae > Streptophyta > Magnoliopsida > Malvales > Malvaceae > Gossypium > Gossypium raimondii. Next base: position 30,227,674 of record NC_068571.1, on the reverse strand, counting down.
TATTCAACTTAATGATATTGGATTATATGTGAATTAAATAAAATTTCCATTGCTAGTGAAATTGATTTGAATTGTGAACGTGAGAATTTGTGAATTGAATGAAATGGAAATGAAGCATTAAATTGTTAAAATTTGTGAATTGCATGAATATGTATCGGGTCTCGTAGGCCCTAGTTATTATGAATATAATATTTTAAAGATACATTGTAAAGAATTATAAAATCATGTTAAAAATTTGAAGAGTTTTAATTTGGATGAAATTTTAAGACTCGATTTAATACGTTTGCAAGTGTATGTTTCGGTAATGCCTCGTACCCTATTCTGGCGTCGAATACGGGTAAGGGGTGTTACAATAACAGTTCTAGCAGTGACTAAAAAGGGTCGACAAAATGTCCAATATAATGAAATCAACAAGGAATTTTTATGTACTTTAACAAGTACATCTTCAATGATACCCCTAGGATACTTAATTGATCTGTCAGCTAATTAAATACACATCCTAGTGGGTTTTGGTTCCCCAAGACCAAGTTTTTTGAACATTTTATAAGGCATAAAATTTATACTACCACCCAAATCAGCCAAAGCTTTTTCTACACTTAAGCTACCAATAAAAAAAAAGGAATAGTAAAACTCCCTGGATCTTTAAGCTTGGTGGGTAGTTTGGTTTAGAGAATGGTTGAGAAATCCGCATTGAGCTCCATAGTTGACAAGTTGTCTAACTTCATTTTATTTATTAATGACTTCTTTAAAAATTTTGTATACTTTGAAATAATTAATTAAGTAAAAATCACTAAATTGAAAAAGGTGCAAAAATAGAATTCTAATAGGTAAAGGGGTCAATTTATAATGGATTATCAAACTAATGGGCTTAAATGGTAAATGCACCAAATGAACTTAGAGTGGATGGTTTTGGATGATTAAATGCATGAAATTTGATTTTTTAAGGGAAAATTGTAAATTTGTAATTAAATGGAAATTAAAACAAACTAAAAGGCAAAAATGTAATCATCTCCTCTAATTTGCTATTTTGCAAACCGAATAACAGAGAGGAAGAAGCTTTCGGTCATGGAGTTTTTACATGCATGATCAAGAAGCGAACCAAACGGATCTAAACCGAGGAAAAGCTAATGTGTCAGATTAGTCGGCTGCTTCATTTTTACAACCATATTTGGCGAGGTAAGTTTGTAGTATATAATATATATGCTTGTTTCCTTATGATTATGTATATCAATTGTTAGTTAAATTATAATTAATGTGAAAATTTCATTGTTTGCTTGTAAATTATTAAATGTTGGAATTAAGTACAAATGGAAAATGAATATTTGGTCGTGGCAAATCTTGTGGTTTCACAATTTTGAAATGAATGTAACAGATTTATATTATGTGTACAGATAATTAATTAAGTAAAAATCACTAAATTGAAAAAGGTTCAAAAATAGATTTCTATTAGGTAAAGGGTCAATTTATTATGGATTATCAAACTAATGGACTTAAATGGTAAATGCACCAAATGAACTTAGAGTGGATGGTTTTGGGTGATTAAATGCATGAAATTTGATTTTTTAAGGGAAAAATTGTAAATTTGTAATTAAATGGAAATTAAAACAAACTAAAAGACAAAAATGTTATCATCTCCTCTAATTTGCTATTTTGCAAACCGAATAACGAGAGAGGAAGAAGCTTAGGTCATGGAGTTTTTACATGCATGATCAACAAACGAACCAACAGGATCTAAACAGGAAAAGCTAATGTGTCGATTAGTCGGTGCTTCATTTTACAACTATATTTGTCGAGGTAAGTTTGTAGTATATAATATATATGTTTGTTTCCTTATGATTATGTATATCAATTGTTAGTTAAATTATAATTAATGTGAAAATTTCATTGTTTGCTTGTAAATTATTAAATGTTGGAATTAAGTACAAATGGAAAATGAATATTTGGTCGTGGCAAATCTTGTGGTTTCACAATTTTGAAATGAATATATGATTTATATTATGTGTACAAATAATTAATTAAGTAAAAATCACTAAATTGAAAAAGGTGCAAAAATAGATTTCTATTAGGTAAAGGGTCAATTTATTATGGATTATCAAACTAATGGACTTAAATGGTAAATGCACCAAATGAACTTAGAGTGGATGGTTTTGGGTGATTAAATGCATGAAATTTGATTTTTAAGGAAAAATTGTAAATTTGTAATTAAATGGAAATTAAAACAAACTAAAAGACAAAAATGTTATCATCTCCTCTAATTTGCTATTTTGCAAACCGAATAACGAGAGAGGAAAGCTTAGGTCATGGAGTTTTACATGCATGATCAACAAACGAACCAAGCGGATCTAAACAGGGAAAAGCTAATGTGTCGATTAATTAATTGCTTCATTTTACAACTATATTTGTCGAGGTAAGTTTGTAGTATATAATATATATGTTTGTTTCCTTATGATTATGTATATCAATTGTTAGTTAAATTATAATTAATGTGAAAATTTCATTGTTTGCTTGTAAATTATTAAATGTTGGAATTAAGTACAAATGGAAAATGAATATTTGGTCGTGGCAAATCTTGTGGTTTCACAATTTTGAAATGAATATATGATTTATATTATGTGTACAAATAATTAATTAAGTAAAAATCACTAAATTGAAAAAGGTGCAAAAATAGATTTCTATTAGGTAAAGGGTCAATTTATTATGGATTATCAAACTAATGGACTTAAATGGTAAATGCACCAAATGAACTTAGAGTGGATGGTTTTGGGTGATTAAATGCATGAAATTTGATTTTTAAGGAAAAATTGTAAATTTGTAATTAAATGGAAATTAAAACAAACTAAAAGACAAAAATGTTATCATCTCCTCTAATTTGCTATTTTGCAAACCGAATAACGAGAGAGGAAGAAGCTTAGGTCATGGAGTTTTACATGCATGATCAACAAGCGAACCAACGGATCTAAACAGGAAAAGCTAATGTGTCGATTAGTTAATTTGCTTCATTTTACAACTATATTTGTCGAGGTAAGTTTGTAGTATATAATATATATGTTTGTTTCCTTATGATTATGTATATCAATTGTTAGTTAAATTATAATTAATGTGAAAATTTCATTGTTTGCTTGTAAATTATTAAATGTTGGAATTAAGTACAAATGGAAAATGAATATTTGGTCGTGGCAAATCTTGTGGTTTCACAATTTTGAAATGAATGTATGATTTATATTATGTGTACAAATAATTAATTAAGTAAAAATCACTAAATTGAAAAAGGTGCAAAAATAGATTTCTATTAGGTAAAGGGTCAATTTATTATGGATTATCAAACTAATGGACTTAAATGGTAAATGCACCAAATGAACTTAGAGTGGATGGTTTTGGGTGATTAAATGCATGAAATTTGATTTTTTAAGGGAAAAATTGTAAATTTGTAATTAAATGGAAATTAAAACAAACTAAAAGACAAAAATGTTATCATCTCCTCTAATTTGCTATTTTGCAAACCGAATAACAGAGAGGAAGAAGCTTACGGTCATGGAGTTTTACATGCATGATCAACAAACGAACCAAGCGGATCTAAGCAGGAAAAGCTAATGTGTCGATTAATTAATTTGCTTCATTTTACAACTATATTTGTCGAGGTAAGTTTGTAGTATATAATATATATGTTTGTTTCCTTATGATTATGTATATCAATTGTTAGTTAAATTATAATTAATGTGAAAATTTCATTGTTTGCTTGTAAATTATTAAATGTTGGAATTAAGTACAAATGGAAAATGAATATTTGGTCGTGGCAAATCTTGTGGTTTCACAATTTTGAAATGAATGTATGATTTATATTATGTGTACAAATAATTAATTAAGTAAAAATCACTAAATTGAAAAAGGTGCAAAAATAGATTTCTATTAGGTAAAGGGGTCAATTTATTATGGATTATCAAACTAATGGACTTAAATGGTAAATGCACCAAATGAACTTAGAGTGGATGGTTTTGGGTGATTAAATGCATGAAATTTGATTTTTTAAGGGAAAAATTGTAAATTTGTAATTAAATGGAAATTAAAACAAACTAAAAGACAAAAATGTTATCATCTCCTCTAATTTGCTATTTTGCAAACCGAATAACAGAGAGGAAGAAGCTTCGGTCATGGAGTTTTACATGCATGATCAACAAACGAACCAACGGATCTAAGCAGGGAAAAGCTAATGTGTCGATTAATTAATTTGCTTCATTTTACAACTATATTTGTCGAGGTAAGTTTGTAGTATATAATATATATGTTTGTTTCCTTATGATTATGTATATCAATTGTTAGTTAAATTATAATTAATGTGAAAATTTCATTGTTTGCTTGTAAATTATTAAATGTTGGAATTAAGTACAAATGGAAAATGAATATTTGGTCGTGGCAAATCTTGTGGTTTCACAATTTTGAAATGAATATATGATTTATATTATGTGTACAAATAATTAATTAAGTAAAAATCACTAAATTGAAAAAGGTGCAAAAATAGATTTCTATTAGGTAAAGGGTCAATTTATTATGGATTATCAAACTAATGGACTTAAATGGTAAATGCACCAAATGAACTTAGAGTGGATGGTTTTGGGTGATTAAATGCATGAAATTTGATTTTTAAGGAAAAATTGTAAATTTGTAATTAAATGGAAATTAAAACAAACTAAAAGACAAAAATGTTATCATCTCCTCTAATTTGCTATTTTGCAAACCGAATAACGAGAGGAAGAAGCTTAGGTCATGGAGTTTTACATGCATGATCAACAAACGAACCAACAGGATCTAAGCAGGAAAAGCTAATGTGTCGAGATTAATTAATTTGCTTCATTTTACAACTATATTTGTCGAGGTAAGTTTGTAGTATATAATATATATGTTTGTTTCCTTATGATTATGTATATCAATTGTTAGTTAAATTATAATTAATGTGAAAATTTCATTGTTTGCTTGTAAATTATTAAATGTTGGAATTAAGTACAAATGGAAAATGAATATTTGGTCGTGGCAAATCTTGTGGTTTCACAATTTTGAAATGAATATATGATTTATATTATGTGTACAAATAATTAATTAAGTAAAAATCACTAAATTGAAAAAGGTGCAAAAATAGATTTCTATTAGGTAAAGGGTCAATTTATTATGGATTATCAAACTAATGGACTTAAATGGTAAATGCACCAAATGAACTTAGAGTGGATGGTTTTGGGTGATTAAATGCATGAAATTTGATTTTTTAAGGGAAAAATTGTAAATTTGTAATTAAATGGAAATTAAAACAAACTAAAAGACAAAAATGTTATCATCTCCTCTAATTTGCTATTTTGCAAACCGAATAACAGAGAGGAAGAAGCTTACGGTCATGGAGTTTTACATGCATGATCAACAAACGAACCAAGCAGGATCTAAGCAGGAAAAGCTAATGTGTCGATTAATTAATTTGCTTCATTTTACAACTATATTTGTCGAGGTAAGTTTGTAGTATATAATATATATGTTTGTTTCCTTATGATTATGTATATCAATTGTTAGTTAAATTATAATTAATGTGAAAATTTCATTGTTTGCTTGTAAATTATTAAATGTTGGAATTAAGTACAAATGGAAAATGAATATTTGGTCGTGGCAAATCTTGTGGTTTCACAATTTTGAAATGAATATATGATTTATATTATGTGTACAAATAATTAATTAAGTAAAAATCACTAAATTGAAAAAGGTGCAAAAATAGATTTCTATTAGGTAAAGGGTCAATTTATTATGGATTATCAAACTAATGGACTTAAATGGTAAATGCACCAAATGAACTTAGAGTGGATGGTTTTGGGTGATTAAATGCATGAAATTTGATTTTTAAGGAAAAATTGTAAATTTGTAATTAAATGGAAATTAAAACAAACTAAAAGACAAAAATGTTATCATCTCCTCTAATTTGCTATTTTGCAAACCGAATAACGAGAGAGGAAGAAGCTTAGGTCATGGAGTTTTACATGCATGATCAACAAACGAACCAACCAGGATCTAAGCAGGAAAAGCTAATGTGTCGATTAATTAATTTGCTTCATTTTACAACTATATTTGTCGAGGTAAGTTTGTAGTATATAATATATATGTTTGTTTCCTTATGATTATGTATATCAATTGTTAGTTAAATTATAATTAATGTGAAAATTTCATTGTTTGCTTGTAAATTATTAAATGTTGGAATTAAGTACAAATGGAAAATGAATATTTGGTCGTGGCAAATCTTGTGGTTTCACAATTTTGAAATGAATATATGATTTATATTATGTGTACAAATAATTAATTAAGTAAAAATCACTAAATTGAAAAAGGTGCAAAAATAGATTTCTATTAGGTAAAGGGTCAATTTATTATGGATTATCAAACTAATGGACTTAAATGGTAAATGCACCAAATGAACTTAGAGTGGATGGTTTTGGGTGATTAAATGCATGAAATTTGATTTTTAAGGAAAAATTGTAAATTTGTAATTAAATGGAAATTAAAACAAACTAAAAGACAAAAATGTTATCATCTCCTCTAATTTGCTATTTTGCAAACCGAATAACAGAGAGGAAGAAGCTTAGGTCATGGAGTTTTACATGCATGATCAACAAACGAACCAAGCAGGATCTAAGCAGGAAAAGCTAATGTGTCGATTAATTATTTGCTTCATTTTACAACTATATTTGTCGAGGTAAGTTTGTAGTATATAATATATATGTTTGTTTCCTTATGATTATGTATATCAATTGTTAGTTAAATTATAATTAATGTGAAAATTTCATTGTTTGCTTGTAAATTATTAAATGTTGGAATTAAGTACAAATGGAAAATGAATATTTGGTCGTGGCAAATCTTGTGGTTTCACAATTTTGAAATGAATATATGATTTATATTATGTGTACAAATAATTAATTAAGTAAAAATCACTAAATTGAAAAAGGTGCAAAAATAGATTTCTATTAGGTAAAGGGTCAATTTATTATGGATTATCAAACTAATGGACTTAAATGGTAAATGCACCAAATGAACTTAGAGTGGATGGTTTTGGGTGATTAAATGCATGAAATTTGATTTTTAAGGAAAAATTGTAAATTTGTAATTAAATGGAAATTAAAACAAACTAAAAGACAAAAATGTTATCATCTCCTCTAATTTGCTATTTTGCAAACCGAATAACGAGAGGAAGAAGCTTAGGTCATGGAGTTTTACATGCATGATCAACAAACGAACCAACCAGATCTAAACAGGAAAAGCTAATGTGTCGATTAATTAATTTGCTTCATTTTACAACTATATTTGTCGAGGTAAGTTTGTAGTATATAATATATATGTTTGTTTCCTTATGATTATGTATATCAATTGTTAGTTAAATTATAATTAATGTGAAAATTTCATTGTTTGCTTGTAAATTATTAAATGTTGGAATTAAGTACAAATGGAAAATGAATATTTGGTCGTGGCAAATCTTGTGGTTTCACAATTTTGAAATGAATATATGATTTATATTATGTGTACAAATAATTAATTAAGTAAAAATCACTAAATTGAAAAAGGTGCAAAAATAGATTTCTATTAGGTAAAGGGTCAATTTATTATGGATTATCAAACTAATGGACTTAAATGGTAAATGCACCAAATGAACTTAGAGTGGATGGTTTTGGGTGATTAAATGCATGAAATTTGATTTTTAAGGAAAAATTGTAAATTTGTAATTAAATGGAAATTAAAACAAACTAAAAGACAAAAATGTTATCATCTCCTCTAATTTGCTATTTTGCAAACCGAATAACGAGAGAGGAAGAAGCTTAGGTCATGGAGTTTTACATGCATGATCAACAAACGAACCAAGCAGGATCTAAGCAGGAAAAAGCTAATGTGTCGATTTATTGGTTGCTTCATTTTACAACTATATTTGTCGAGGTAAGTTTGTAGTATATAATATATATGTTTGTTTCCTTATGATTATGTATATCAATTGTTAGTTAAATTATAATTAATGTGAAAATTTCATTGTTTGCTTGTAAATTATTAAATGTTGGAATTAAGTACAAATGGAAAATGAATATTTGGTCGTGGCAAATCTTGTGGTTTCACAATTTTGAAATGAATATATGATTTATATTATGTGTACAAATAATTAATTAAGTAAAAATCACTAAATTGAAAAAGGTGCAAAAATAGATTTCTATTAGGTAAAGGGTCAATTTATTATGGATTATCAAACTAATGGACTTAAATGGTAAATGCACCAAATGAACTTAGAGTGGATGGTTTTGGGTGATTAAATGCATGAAATTTGATTTTTAAGGAAAAATTGTAAATTTGTAATTAAATGGAAATTAAAACAAACTAAAAGACAAAAATGTTATCATCTCCTCTAATTTGCTATTTTGCAAACCGAATAACGAGAGAGGAAGAAGCTTAGGTCATGGAGTTTTACATGCATGATCAACAAACGAACCAACGGATCTAAACCAGGAAAAGCTAATGTGTCGATTTAATTAATTTTCTTCATTTTACAACTATATTTGTCGAGGTAAGTTTGTAGTATATAATATATATGTTTGTTTCCTTATGATTATGTATATCAATTGTTAGTTAAATTATAATTAATGTGAAAATTTCATTGTTTGCTTGTAAATTATTAAATGTTGGAATTAAGTACAAATGGAAAATGAATATTTGGTCGTGGCAAATCTTGTGGTTTCACAATTTTGAAATGAATATATGATTTATATTATGTGTACAAATAATTAATTAAGTAAAAATCACTAAATTGAAAAAGGTGCAAAAATAGATTTCTATTAGGTAAAGGGTCAATTTATTATGGATTATCAAACTAATGGACTTAAATGGTAAATGCACCAAATGAACTTAGAGTGGATGGTTTTGGGTGATTAAATGCATGAAATTTGATTTTTAAGGAAAAATTGTAAATTTGTAATTAAATGGAAATTAAAACAAACTAAAAGACAAAAATGTTATCATCTCCTCTAATTTGCTATTTTGCAAACCGAATAACGAGAGAGGAAGAAGCTTAGGTCATGGAGTTTTACATGCATGATCAACAAACGAACCAAGCAGATCTAAGCAGGAAAAGCTAATGTGTCGATTAGTTTTTGCTTCATTTTACAACTATATTTGTCGAGGTAAGTTTGTAGTATATAATATATATGTTTGTTTCCTTATGATTATGTATATCAATTGTTAGTTAAATTATAATTAATGTGAAAATTTCATTGTTTGCTTGTAAATTATTAAATGTTGGAATTAAGTACAAATGGAAAATGAATATTTGGTCGTGGCAAATCTTGTGGTTTCACAATTTTGAAATGAATGTATGATTTATATTATGTGTACAAATAATTAATTAAGTAAAAATCACTAAATTGAAAAAGGTGCAAAAATAGATTTCTATTAGGTAAAGGGTCAATTTATTATGGATTATCAAACTAATGGACTTAAATGGTAAATGCACCAAATGAACTTAGAGTGGATGGTTTTGGGTGATTAAATGCATGAAATTTGATTTTTAAGGAAAAATTGTAAATTTGTAATTAAATGGAAATTAAAACAAACTAAAAGACAAAAATGTTATCATCTCCTCTAATTTGCTATTTTGCAAACCGAATAACGAGAGAGGAAGAAGCTTAGGTCATGGAGTTTTACATGCATGATCAACAAACGAACCAACAGATCTAAGCAGGAAAAGCTAATGTGTCGATTAATTAATTTGCTTCATTTTACAACTATATTTGTCGAGGTAAGTTTGTAGTATATAATATATATGTTTGTTTCCTTATGATTATGTATATCAATTGTTAGTTAAATTATAATTAATGTGAAAATTTCATTGTTTGCTTGTAAATTATTAAATGTTGGAATTAAGTACAAATGGAAAATGAATATTTGGTCGTGGCAAATCTTGTGGTTTCACAATTTTGAAATGAATATATGATTTATATTATGTGTACAAATAATTAATTAAGTAAAAATCACTAAATTGAAAAAGGTGCAAAAATAGATTTCTATTAGGTAAAGGGTCAATTTATTATGGATTATCAAACTAATGGACTTAAATGGTAAATGCACCAAATGAACTTAGAGTGGATGGTTTTGGGTGATTAAATGCATGAAATTTGATTTTTAAGGAAAAATTGTAAATTTGTAATTAAATGGAAATTAAAACAAACTAAAAGACAAAAATGTTATCATCTCCTCTAATTTGCTATTTTGCAAACCGAATAACGAGAGGAAGAAGCTTAGGTCATGGAGTTTTACATGCATGATCAACAAACGAACCAAGCAGATCTAAGCAGGAAAAGCTAATGTGTCGATTAGTCGGTTGCTTCATTTTACAACTATATTTGTCGAGGTAAGTTTGTAGTATATAATATATATGTTTGTTTCCTTATGATTATGTATATCAATTGTTAGTTAAATTATAATTAATGTGAAAATTTCATTGTTTGCTTGTAAATTATTAAATGTTGGAATTAAGTACAAATGGAAAATGAATATTTGGTCGTGGCAAATCTTGTGGTTTCACAATTTTGAAATGAATGTATGATTTATATTATGTGTACAAATAATTAATTAAGTAAAAATCACTAAATTGAAAAAGGTGCAAAAATAGATTTCTATTAGGTAAAGGGTCAATTTATTATGGATTATCAAACTAATGGACTTAAATGGTAAATGCACCAAATGAACTTAGAGTGGATGGTTTTGGGTGATTAAATGCATGAAATTTGATTTTTAAGGAAAAATTGTAAATTTGTAATTAAATGGAAATTAAAACAAACTAAAAGACAAAAATGTTATCATCTCCTCTAATTTGCTATTTTGCAAACCGAATAACGAGAGAGGAAGAAGCTTAGGTCATGGAGTTTTACATGCATGATCAACAAACGAACCAAGCAGATCTAAACAGGGAAAAGCTAATGTGTCGATTAGTCGGTACTTCATTTTACAACTATATTTGTCGAGGTAAGTTTGTAGTATATAATATATATGTTTGTTTCCTTATGATTATGTATATCAATTGTTAGTTAAATTATAATTAATGTGAAAATTTCATTGTTTGCTTGTAAATTATTAAATGTTGGAATTAAGTACAAATGGAAAATGAATATTTGGTCGTGGCAAATCTTGTGGTTTCACAATTTTGAAATGAATATATGATTTATATTATGTGTACAAATAATTAATTAAGTAAAAATCACTAAATTGAAAAAGGTGCAAAAATAGATTTCTATTAGGTAAAGGGTCAATTTATTATGGATTATCAAACTAATGGACTTAAATGGTAAATGCACCAAATGAACTTAGAGTGGATGGTTTTGGGTGATTAAATGCATGAAATTTGATTTTTAAGGAAAAATTGTAAATTTGTAATTAAATGGAAATTAAAACAAACTAAAAGACAAAAATGTTATCATCTCCTCTAATTTGCTATTTTGCAAACCGAATAACGAGAGGAAGAAGCTTAGGTCATGGAGTTTTACATGCATGATCAACAAGCGAACCAAGCAGGATCTAAGCAGGGAAAAGCTAATGTGTCGATTAATTAATTTGCTTCATTTTACAACTATATTTGTCGAGGTAAGTTTGTAGTATATAATATATATGTTTGTTTCCTTATGATTATGTATATCAATTGTTAGTTAAATTATAATTAATGTGAAAATTTCATTGTTTGCTTGTAAATTATTAAATGTTGGAATTAAGTACAAATGGAAAATGAATATTTGGTCGTGGCAAATCTTGTGGTTTCACAATTTTGAAATGAATATATGATTTATATTATGTGTACAAATAATTAATTAAGTAAAAATCACTAAATTGAAAAAGGTGCAAAAATAGATTTCTATTAGGTAAAGGGTCAATTTATTATGGATTATCAAACTAATGGACTTAAATGGTAAATGCACCAAATGAACTTAGAGTGGATGGTTTTGGGTGATTAAATGCATGAAATTTGATTTTTAAGGAAAAATTGTAAATTTGTAATTAAATGGAAATTAAAACAAACTAAAAGACAAAAATGTTATCATCTCCTCTAATTTGCTATTTTGCAAACCGAATAACGAGAGAGGAAGAAGCTTAGGTCATGGAGTTTTACATGCATGATCAACAAGCGAACCAAACAGGATCTAAGCAGGAAAAGCTAATGTGTCGATTAATTAATTTGCTTCATTTTACAACTATATTTGTCGAGGTAAGTTTGTAGTATATAATATATATGTTTGTTTCCTTATGATTATGTATATCAATTGTTAGTTAAATTATAATTAATGTGAAAATTTCATTGTTTGCTTGTAAATTATTAAATGTTGGAATTAAGTACAAATGGAAAATGAATATTTGGTCGTGGCAAATCTTGTGGTTTCACAATTTTGAAATGAATATATGATTTATATTATGTGTACAAATAATTAATTAAGTAAAAATCACTAAATTGAAAAAGGTGCAAAAATAGATTTCTATTAGGTAAAGGGTCAATTTATTATGGATTATCAAACTAATGGACTTAAATGGTAAATGCACCAAATGAACTTAGAGTGGATGGTTTTGGGTGATTAAATGCATGAAATTTGATTTTTAAGGAAAAATTGTAAATTTGTAATTAAATGGAAATTAAAACAAACTAAAAGACAAAAATGTTATCATCTCCTCTAATTTGCTATTTTGCAAACCGAATAACGAGAGAGAAGAAGCTTAGGTCATGGAGTTTTACATGCATGATCAACAAGCGAACCAAGCAGGATCTAAGCAGGGAAAAGCTAATGTGTCGATTAATTAATTTGCTTCATTTTACAACTATATTTGTCGAGGTAAGTTTGTAGTATATAATATATATGTTTGTTTCCTTATGATTATGTATATCAATTGTTAGTTAAATTATAATTAATGTGAAAATTTCATTGTTTGCTTGTAAATTATTAAATGTTGGAATTAAGTACAAATGGAAAATGAATATTTGGTCGTGGCAAATCTTGTGGTTTCACAATTTTGAAATGAATATATGATTTATATTATGTGTACAAATAATTAATTAAGTAAAAATCACTAAATTGAAAAAGGTGCAAAAATAGATTTCTATTAGGTAAAGGGTCAATTTATTATGGATTATCAAACTAATGGACTTAAATGGTAAATGCACCAAATGAACTTAGAGTGGATGGTTTTGGGTGATTAAATGCATGAAATTTGATTTTTAAGGAAAAATTGTAAATTTGTAATTAAATGGAAATTAAAACAAACTAAAAGACAAAAATGTTATCATCTCCTCTAATTTGCTATTTTGCAAACCGAATAACGAGAGAGAAGAAGCTTAGGTCATGGAGTTTTACATGCATGATCAACAAACGAACCAAGCAGGATCTAAGCAGGAAAAGCTAATGTGTCGATTAATTAATTGCTTCATTTTACAACTATATTTGTCGAGGTAAGTTTGTAGTATATAATATATATGTTTGTTTCCTTATGATTATGTATATCAATTGTTAGTTAAATTATAATTAATGTGAAAATTTCATTGTTTGCTTGTAAATTATTAAATGTTGGAATTAAGTACAAATGGAAAATGAATATTTGGTCGTGGCAAATCTTGTGGTTTCACAATTTTGAAATGAATATATGATTTATATTATGTGTACAAATAATTAATTAAGTAAAAATCACTAAATTGAAAAAGGTGCAAAAATAGATTTCTATTAGGTAAAGGGTCAATTTATTATGGATTATCAAACTAATGGACTTAAATGGTAAATGCACCAAATGAACTTAGAGTGGATGGTTTTGGGTGATTAAATGCATGAAATTTGATTTTTAAGGAAAAATTGTAAATTTGTAATTAAATGGAAATTAAAACAAACTAAAAGACAAAAATGTTATCATCTCCTCTAATTTGCTATTTTGCAAACCGAATAACGAGAGAGGAAGAAGCTTAGGTCATGGAGTTTTACATGCATGATCAACAAACGAACCAAGCAGATCTAAACAGGAAAAGCTAATGTGTCGATTAATTAATTTGCTTCATTTTACAACTATATTTGTCGAGGTAAGTTTGTAGTATATAATATATATGTTTGTTTCCTTATGATTATGTATATCAATTGTTAGTTAAATTATAATTAATGTGAAAATTTCATTGTTTGCTTGTAAATTATTAAATGTTGGAATTAAGTACAAATGGAAAATGAATATTTGGTCGTGGCAAATCTTGTGGTTTCACAATTTTGAAATGAATGTATGATTTATATTATGTGTACAAATAATTAATTAAGTAAAAATCACTAAATTGAAAAAGGTGCAAAAATAGATTTCTATTAGGTAAAGGGTCAATTTATTATGGATTATCAAACTAATGGACTTAAATGGTAAATGCACCAAATGAACTTAGAGTGGATGGTTTTGGGTGATTAAATGCATGAAATTTGATTTTTAAGGAAAAATTGTAAATTTGTAATTAAATGGAAATTAAAACAAACTAAAAGACAAAAATGTTATCATCTCCTCTAATTTGCTATTTTGCAAACCGAATAACGAGAGAGGAAGAAGCTTAGGTCATGGAGTTTTACATGCATGATCAACAAACGAACCAAGCAGATCTAAGCAGGAAAAAGCTAATGTGTCGATTAGTTAATTTGCTTCATTTTACAACTATATTTGTCGAGGTAAGTTTGTAGTATATAATATATATGTTTGTTTCCTTATGATTATGTATATCAATTGTTAGTTAAATTATAATTAATGTGAAAATTTCATTGTTTGCTTGTAAATTATTAAATGTTGGAATTAAGTACAAATGGAAAATGAATATTTGGTCGTGGCAAATCTTGTGGTTTCACAATTTTGAAATGAATGTATGATTTATATTATGTGTACAAATAATTAATTAAGTAAAAATCACTAAATTGAAAAAGGTGCAAAAATAGATTTCTATTAGGTAAAGGGTCAATTTATTATGGATTATCAAACTAATGGACTTAAATGGTAAATGCACCAAATGAACTTAGAGTGGATGGTTTTGGGTGATTAAATGCATGAA
This sequence comes from Gossypium raimondii, assembly GCF_025698545.1. Classification (NCBI taxonomy): domain Eukaryota; kingdom Viridiplantae; phylum Streptophyta; class Magnoliopsida; order Malvales; family Malvaceae; genus Gossypium; species Gossypium raimondii. The sequence goes on along the minus strand of NC_068571.1, from coordinate 30,212,592 downwards.
ATTTGATTTTTAAGGAAAAATTGTAAATTTGTAATTAAATGGAAATTAAAACAAACTAAAAGACAAAAATGTTATCATCTCCTCTAATTTGCTATTTTGCAAACCGAATAACGAGAGAGAAGAAGCTTAGGTCATGGAGTTTTACATGCATGATCAACAAACGAACCAACAGGATCTAAACCAGGAAAAGCTAATGTGTCGATTAATTAATTTGCTTCATTTTACAACTATATTTGTCGAGGTAAGTTTGTAGTATATAATATATATGTTTGTTTCCTTATGATTATGTATATCAATTGTTAGTTAAATTATAATTAATGTGAAAATTTCATTGTTTGCTTGTAAATTATTAAATGTTGGAATTAAGTACAAATGGAAAATGAATATTTGGTCGTGGCAAATCTTGTGGTTTCACAATTTTGAAATGAATATATGATTTATATTATGTGTACAAATAATTAATTAAGTAAAAATCACTAAATTGAAAAAGGTGCAAAAATAGATTTCTATTAGGTAAAGGGTCAATTTATTATGGATTATCAAACTAATGGACTTAAATGGTAAATGCACCAAATGAACTTAGAGTGGATGGTTTTGGGTGATTAAATGCATGAAATTTGATTTTTAAGGAAAAATTGTAAATTTGTAATTAAATGGAAATTAAAACAAACTAAAAGACAAAAATGTTATCATCTCCTCTAATTTGCTATTTTGCAAACCGAATAACGAGAGGAAGAAGCTTAGGTCATGGAGTTTTACATGCATGATCAACAAACGAACCAAGCAGGATCTAAACAGGGAAAAGCTAATGTGTCGATTAGTCGGTTTGCTTCATTTTACAACTATATTTGTCGAGGTAAGTTTGTAGTATATAATATATATGTTTGTTTCCTTATGATTATGTATATCAATTGTTAGTTAAATTATAATTAATGTGAAAATTTCATTGTTTGCTTGTAAATTATTAAATGTTGGAATTAAGTACAAATGGAAAATGAATATTTGGTCGTGGCAAATCTTGTGGTTTCACAATTTTGAAATGAATATATGATTTATATTATGTGTACAAATAATTAATTAAGTAAAAATCACTAAATTGAAAAAGGTGCAAAAATAGATTTCTATTAGGTAAAGGGTCAATTTATTATGGATTATCAAACTAATGGACTTAAATGGTAAATGCACCAAATGAACTTAGAGTGGATGGTTTTGGGTGATTAAATGCATGAAATTTGATTTTTAAGGAAAAATTGTAAATTTGTAATTAAATGGAAATTAAAACAAACTAAAAGACAAAAATGTTATCATCTCCTCTAATTTGCTATTTTGCAAACCGAATAACGAGAGGAAGAAGCTTAGGTCATGGAGTTTTACATGCATGATCAACAAACGAACCAAACAGATCTCTAAACAGGGAAAAGCTAATGTGTCGATTAGTCGGTTTGCTTCATTTTACAACTATATTTGTCGAGGTAAGTTTGTAGTATATAATATATATGTTTGTTTCCTTATGATTATGTATATCAATTGTTAGTTAAATTATAATTAATGTGAAAATTTCATTGTTTGCTTGTAAATTATTAAATGTTGGAATTAAGTACAAATGGAAAATGAATATTTGGTCGTGGCAAATCTTGTGGTTTCACAATTTTGAAATGAATATATGATTTATATTATGTGTACAAATAATTAATTAAGTAAAAATCACTAAATTGAAAAAGGTGCAAAAATAGATTTCTATTAGGTAAAGGGTCAATTTATTATGGATTATCAAACTAATGGACTTAAATGGTAAATGCACCAAATGAACTTAGAGTGGATGGTTTTGGGTGATTAAATGCATGAAATTTGATTTTTAAGGAAAAATTGTAAATTTGTAATTAAATGGAAATTAAAACAAACTAAAAGACAAAAATGTTATCATCTCCTCTAATTTGCTATTTTGCAAACCGAATAACGAGAGGAAGAAGCTTAGGTCATGGAGTTTTACATGCATGATCAACAAACGAACCAAGCAGGATCTAAACCGAGGAAAAGCTAATGTGTCGATTAATTAATTGCTTCATTTTACAACTATATTTGTCGAGGTAAGTTTGTAGTATATAATATATATGTTTGTTTCCTTATGATTATGTATATCAATTGTTAGTTAAATTATAATTAATGTGAAAATTTCATTGTTTGCTTGTAAATTATTAAATGTTGGAATTAAGTACAAATGGAAAATGAATATTTGGTCGTGGCAAATCTTGTGGTTTCACAATTTTGAAATGAATGTATGATTTATATTATGTGTACAAATAATTAATTAAGTAAAAATCACTAAATTGAAAAAGGTGCAAAAATAGATTTCTATTAGGTAAAGGGTCAATTTATTATGGATTATCAAACTAATGGACTTAAATGGTAAATGCACCAAATGAACTTAGAGTGGATGGTTTTGGGTGATTAAATGCATGAAATTTGATTTTTAAGGAAAAATTGTAAATTTGTAATTAAATGGAAATTAAAACAAACTAAAAGACAAAAATGTTATCATCTCCTCTAATTTGCTATTTTGCAAACCGAATAACGAGAGAGGAAGAAGCTTAGGTCATGGAGTTTTACATGCATGATCAACAAACGAACCAACAGGATCTAAACAGGAAAAGCTAATGTGTCGATTAATTAATTTGCTTCATTTTACAACTATATTTGTCGAGGTAAGTTTGTAGTATATAATATATATGTTTGTTTCCTTATGATTATGTATATCAATTGTTAGTTAAATTATAATTAATGTGAAAATTTCATTGTTTGCTTGTAAATTATTAAATGTTGGAATTAAGTACAAATGGAAAATGAATATTTGGTCGTGGCAAATCTTGTGGTTTCACAATTTTGAAATGAATATATGATTTATATTATGTGTACAAATAATTAATTAAGTAAAAATCACTAAATTGAAAAAGGTGCAAAAATAGATTTCTATTAGGTAAAGGGTCAATTTATTATGGATTATCAAACTAATGGACTTAAATGGTAAATGCACCAAATGAACTTAGAGTGGATGGTTTTGGGTGATTAAATGCATGAAATTTGATTTTTAAGGAAAAATTGTAAATTTGTAATTAAATGGAAATTAAAACAAACTAAAAGACAAAAATGTTATCATCTCCTCTAATTTGCTATTTTGCAAACCGAATAACGAGAGGAAGAAGCTTAGGTCATGGAGTTTTACATGCATGATCAACAAACGAACCAAGCAGGATCTAAACAGGGGAAAAGCTAATGTGTCGATTAATTAATTTGCTTCATTTTACAACTATATTTGTCGAGGTAAGTTTGTAGTATATAATATATATGTTTGTTTCCTTATGATTATGTATATCAATTGTTAGTTAAATTATAATTAATGTGAAAATTTCATTGTTTGCTTGTAAATTATTAAATGTTGGAATTAAGTACAAATGGAAAATGAATATTTGGTCGTGGCAAATCTTGTGGTTTCACAATTTTGAAATGAATGTATGATTTATATTATGTGTACAAATAATTAATTAAGTAAAAATCACTAAATTGAAAAAGGTGCAAAAATAGATTTCTATTAGGTAAAGGGTCAATTTATTATGGATTATCAAACTAATGGACTTAAATGGTAAATGCACCAAATGAACTTAGAGTGGATGGTTTTGGGTGATTAAATGCATGAAATTTGATTTTTAAGGAAAAATTGTAAATTTGTAATTAAATGGAAATTAAAACAAACTAAAAGACAAAAATGTTATCATCTCCTCTAATTTGCTATTTTGCAAACCGAATAACGAGAGGAAGAAGCTTAGGTCATGGAGTTTTACATGCATGATCAACAAACGAACCAAACAGATCTCTAAGCAGGAAAAGCTAATGTGTCGATTAGTTAATTTGCTTCATTTTACAACTATATTTGTCGAGGTAAGTTTGTAGTATATAATATATATGTTTGTTTCCTTATGATTATGTATATCAATTGTTAGTTAAATTATAATTAATGTGAAAATTTCATTGTTTGCTTGTAAATTATTAAATGTTGGAATTAAGTACAAATGGAAAATGAATATTTGGTCGTGGCAAATCTTGTGGTTTCACAATTTTGAAATGAATGTAACATATTTATATTATGTGTACAAATAATTAATTAAGTAAAAATCACTAAATAGAAAAAGGTGCAAAAATAGATTTCTATTAGGTAAAGGGGTCAATTTATTATGGATTATCAAACTAATGGACTTAAATGGTAAATGCACCAAATGAACTTAGAGTGGATGGTTTTGGGTGATTAAATGCATGAAATTTGATTTTTTAAGGGAAAAATTGTAAATTTGTAATTAAATGGAAATTAAAACAAACTAAAAGACAAAAATGTTATCATCTCCTCTAATTTGCTATTTTGCAAACCGAATAACAGAGAGGAAGAAGCTTAGGTCATGGAGTTTTACATGCATGATCAACAAACGAACCAACAGATCTAAACAGGGAAAAGCTAATGTGTTATTTAGTCGGTTTGCTTCATTTTACAACTATATTTGTCGAGGTAAGTTTGTAGTATATAATATATATGTTTGTTTCCTTATGATTATGTATATCAATTGTTAGTTAAATTATAATTAATGTGAAAATTTCATTGTTTGCTTGTAAATTATTAAATGTTGGAATTAAGTACAAATGGAAAATGAATATTTGGTCGTGGCAAATCTTGTGGTTTCACAATTTTGAAATGAATGTATGATTTATATTATGTGTACAAATAATTAATTAAGTAAAAATCACTAAATTGAAAAAGGTGCAAAAATAGATTTCTATTAGGTAAAGGGTCAATTTATTATGGATTATCAAACTAATGGACTTAAATGGTAAATGCACCAAATGAACTTAGAGTGGATGGTTTTGGGTGATTAAATGCATGAAATTTGATTTTTAAGGAAAAATTGTAAATTTGTAATTAAATGGAAATTAAAACAAACTAAAAGACAAAAATGTTATCATCTCCTCTAATTTGCTATTTTGCAAACCGAATAACGAGAGGAAGAAGCTTAGGTCATGGAGTTTTACATGCATGATCAACAAACGAACCAAACAGGATCTAAACCGCAGGAAAAGCTAATGTGTCGATTAGTTACCGCTTCATTTTACAACTATATTTGTCGAGGTAAGTTTGTAGTATATAATATATATGTTTGTTTCCTTATGATTATGTATATCAATTGTTAGTTAAATTATAATTAATGTGAAAATTTCATTGTTTGCTTGTAAATTATTAAATGTTGGAATTAAGTACAAATGGAAAATGAATATTTGGTCGTGGCAAATCTTGTGGTTTCACAATTTTGAAATGAATGTATGATTTATATTATGTGTACAAATAATTAATTAAGTAAAAATCACTAAATTGAAAAAGGTGCAAAAATAGATTTCTATTAGGTAAAGGGTCAATTTATTATGGATTATCAAACTAATGGACTTAAATGGTAAATGCACCAAATGAACTTAGAGTGGATGGTTTTGGGTGATTAAATGCATGAAATTTGATTTTTAAGGAAAAATTGTAAATTTGTAATTAAATGGAAATTAAAACAAACTAAAAGACAAAATGTTATCATCTCCTCTAATTTGCTATTTTGCAAACCGAATAACGAGAGGAAGAAGCTTAGGTCATGGAGTTTTACATGCATGATCAACAAACGAACCAACAGATCTAAACAGGGAAAAGCTAATGTGTCGATTAGTCAATTTTTCATTTTACAACTATATTTGTCGAGGTAAGTTTGTAGTATATAATATATATGTTTGTTTCCTTATGATTATGTATATCAATTGTTAGTTAAATTATAATTAATGTGAAAATTTCATTGTTTGCTTGTAAATTATTAAATGTTGGAATTAAGTACAAATGGAAAATGAATATTTGGTCGTGGCAAATCTTGTGGTTTCACAATTTTGAAATGAATGTATGATTTATATTATGTGTACAAATAATTAATTAAGTAAAAATCACTAAATTGAAAAAGGTGCAAAAATAGATTTCTATTAGGTAAAGGGTCAATTTATTATGGATTATCAAACTAATGGACTTAAATGGTAAATGCACCAAATGAACTTAGAGTGGATGGTTTTGGGTGATTAAATGCATGAAATTTGATTTTTAAGGAAAAATTGTAAATTTGTAATTAAATGGAAATTAAAACAAACTAAAAGACAAAAATGTTATCATCTCCTCTAATTTGCTATTTTGCAAACCGAATAACGAGAGAGAAGAAGCTTAGGTCATGGAGTTTTACATGCATGATCAACAAACGAACCAAACAGGATCTAAACAGGAAAAGCTAATGTGTCGATTAGTCGGTTGCTTCATTTTACAACTATATTTGTCGAGGTAAGTTTGTAGTATATAATATATATGTTTGTTTCCTTATGATTATGTATATCAATTGTTAGTTAAATTATAATTAATGTGAAAATTTCATTGTTTGCTTGTAAATTATTAAATGTTGGAATTAAGTACAAATGGAAAATGAATATTTGGTCGTGGCAAATCTTGTGGTTTCACAATTTTGAAATGAATGTAACAGATTTATATTATGTGTACAAATAATTAATTAAGTAAAAATCACTAAATTGAAAAAGGTGCAAAAATAGATTTCTATTAGGTAAAGGGTCAATTTATTATGGATTATCAAACTAATGGACTTAAATGGTAAATGCACCAAATGAACTTAGAGTGGATGGTTTTGGGTGATTAAATGCATGAAATTTGATTTTTAAGGAAAAATTGTAAATTTGTAATTAAATGGAAATTAAAACAAACTAAAAGACAAAATGTTATCATCTCCTCTAATTTGCTATTTTGCAAACCGAATAACGAGAGAGGAAGAAGCTTAGGTCATGGAGTTTTACATGCATGATCAACAAACGAACCAAGCAGGATCTAAACCAGGGAAAAGCTAATGTGTCGATTAGTTAATTGCTTCATTTTACAACTATATTTGTCGAGGTAAGTTTGTAGTATATAATATATATGTTTGTTTCCTTATGATTATGTATATCAATTGTTAGTTAAATTATAATTAATGTGAAAATTTCATTGTTTGCTTGTAAATTATTAAATGTTGGAATTAAGTACAAATGGAAAATGAATATTTGGTCGTGGCAAATCTTGTGGTTTCACAATTTTGAAATGAATGTATGATTTATATTATGTGTACAAATAATTAATTAAGTAAAAATCACTAAATTGAAAAAGGTGCAAAAATAGATTTCTATTAGGTAAAGGGTCAATTTATTATGGATTATCAAACTAATGGACTTAAATGGTAAATGCACCAAATGAACTTAGAGTGGATGGTTTTGGGTGATTAAATGCATGAAATTTGATTTTTAAGGAAAAATTGTAAATTTGTAATTAAATGGAAATTAAAACAAACTAAAAGACAAAAATGTTATCATCTCCTCTAATTTGCTATTTTGCAAACCGAATAACGAGAGGAAGAAGCTTAGGTCATGGAGTTTTACATGCATGATCAACAAACGAACCAACAGGATCTAAACAGGGAAAAGCTAATGTGTCGATTAGTTAATTACGCTTCATTTTACAACTATATTTGTCGAGGTAAGTTTGTAGTATATAATATATATGTTTGTTTCCTTATGATTATGTATATCAATTGTTAGTTAAATTATAATTAATGTGAAAATTTCATTGTTTGCTTGTAAATTATTAAATGTTGGAATTAAGTACAAATGGAAAATGAATATTTGGTCGTGGCAAATCTTGTGGTTTCACAATTTTGAAATGAATGTATATGATTTATATTATGTGTACAAATAATTAATTAAGTAAAAATCACTAAATTGAAAAAGGTGCAAAAATAGATTTCTATTAGGTAAAGGGTCAATTTATTATGGATTATCAAACTAATGGACTTAAATGGTAAATGCACCAAATGAACTTAGAGTGGATGGTTTTGGGTGATTAAATGCATGAAATTTGATTTTTAAGGAAAAATTGTAAATTTGTAATTAAATGGAAATTAAAACAAACTAAAAGACAAAATGTTATCATCTCCTCTAATTTGCTATTTTGCAAACCGAATAACGAGAGGAAGAAGCTTAGGTCATGGAGTTTTACATGCATGATCAACAAACGAACCAAACAGGATCTAAACAGGGAAAAGCTAATGTGTCGATTAGTTAATTTGCTTCATTTTACAACTATATTTGTCGAGGTAAGTTTGTAGTATATAATATATATGTTTGTTTCCTTATGATTATGTATATCAATTGTTAGTTAAATTATAATTAATGTGAAAATTTCATTGTTTGCTTGTAAATTATTAAATGTTGGAATTAAGTACAAATGGAAAATGAATATTTGGTCGTGGCAAATCTTGTGGTTTCACAATTTTGAAATGAATGTAACAGATTTATATTATGTGTACAAATAATTAATTAAGTAAAAATCACTAAATTGAAAAAGGTGCAAAAATAGATTTCTATTAGGTAAAGGGTCAATTTATTATGGATTATCAAACTAATGGACTTAAATGGTAAATGCACCAAATGAACTTAGAGTGGATGGTTTTGGGTGATTAAATGCATGAAATTTGATTTTTAAGGAAAAATTGTAAATTTGTAATTAAATGGAAATTAAAACAAACTAAAAGACAAAATGTTATCATCTCCTCTAATTTGCTATTTTGCAAACCGAATAACGAGAGAGAAGAAGCTTAGGTCATGGAGTTTTTACATGCATGATCAACAAACGAACCAAACAGATCTAAACAGGGAAAAGCTAATGTGTCGATTAGTAATTTGCTTCATTTTACAACTATATTTGTCGAGGTAAGTTTGTAGTATATAATATATATGTTTGTTTCCTTATGATTATGTATATCAATTGTTAGTTAAATTATAATTAATGTGAAAATTTCATTGTTTGCTTGTAAATTATTAAATGTTGGAATTAAGTACAAATGGAAAATGAATATTTGGTCGTGGCAAATCTTGTGGTTTCACAATTTTGAAATGAATGTAACAGATTTATATTATGTGTACAAATAATTAATTAAGTAAAAATCACTAAATTGAAAAAGGTGCAAAAATAGATTTCTATTAGGTAAAGGGTCAATTTATTATGGATTATCAAACTAATGGACTTAAATGGTAAATGCACCAAATGAACTTAGAGTGGATGGTTTTGGGTGATTAAATGCATGAAATTTGATTTTTAAGGAAAAATTGTAAATTTGTAATTAAATGGAAATTAAAACAAACTAAAAGACAAAATGTTATCATCTCCTCTAATTTGCTATTTTGCAAACCGAATAACGAGAGGAAGAAGCTTAGGTCATGGAGTTTTTACATGCATGATCAACAAACGAACCAAACAGGATCTAAACCGGGAAAAGCTAATGTGTCGATTAGTTTACCGCTTCATTTTACAACTATATTTGTCGAGGTAAGTTTGTAGTATATAATATATATGTTTGTTTCCTTATGATTATGTATATCAATTGTTAGTTAAATTATAATTAATGTGAAAATTTCATTGTTTGCTTGTAAATTATTAAATGTTGGAATTAAGTACAAATGGAAAATGAATATTTGGTCGTGGCAAATCTTGTGGTTTCACAATTTTGAAATGAATGTAACAGATTTATATTATGTGTACAAATAATTAATTAAGTAAAAATCACTAAATTGAAAAAGGTGCAAAAATAGATTTCTATTAGGTAAAGGGTCAATTTATTATGGATTATCAAACTAATGGACTTAAATGGTAAATGCACCAAATGAACTTAGAGTGGATGGTTTTGGGTGATTAAATGCATGAAATTTGATTTTTAAGGAAAAATTGTAAATTTGTAATTAAATGGAAATTAAAACAAACTAAAAGACAAAATGTTATCATCTCCTCTAATTTGCTATTTTGCAAACCGAATAACAGAGAGGAAGAAGCTTAGGTCATGGAGTTTTTACATGCATGATCAACAAACTAAACAAAGGATCTAAACCGGGAAAAGCTAATGTGTCGATTAGTGTGGTACTTCATTTTACAACTATATTTGTCGAGGTAAGTTTGTAGTATATAATATATATGTTTGTTTCCTTATGATTATGTATATCAATTGTTAGTTAAATTATAATTAATGTGAAAATTTCATTGTTTGCTTGTAAATTATTAAATGTTGGAATTAAGTACAAATGGAAAATGAATATTTGGTCGTGGCAAATCTTGTGGTTTCACAATTTTGAAATGAATGTAACAGATTTATATTATGTGTACAAATAATTAATTAAGTAAAAATCACTAAATTGAAAAAGGTGCAAAAATAGATTTCTATTAGGTAAAGGGGTCAATTTATTATGGATTATCAAACTAATGGACTTAAATGGTAAATGCACCAAATGAACTTAGAGTGGATGGTTTTGGGTGATTAAATGCATGAAATTTGATTTTTTAAGGGAAAAATTGTAAATTTGTAATTAAATGGAAATTAAAACAAACTAAAAGACAAAAATGTTATCATCTCCTCTAATTTGCTATTTTGCAAACCGAATAACAGAGAGGAAGAAGCTTAGGTCATGGAGTTTTTACATGCATGATCAACAAACGAACCAACCAGATCTAAACCGGGAAAAGCTAATGTGTCGATTAGTTAATTGCTTCATTTTACAACTATATTTGTCGAGGTAAGTTTGTAGTATATAATATATATGTTTGTTTCCTTATGATTATGTATATCAATTGTTAGTTAAATTATAATTAATGTGAAAATTTCATTGTTTGCTTGTAAATTATTAAATGTTGGAATTAAGTACAAATGGAAAATGAATATTTGGTCGTGGCAAATCTTGTGGTTTCACAATTTTGAAATGAATGTAACATTTATATTATGTGTACAAATAATTAATTAAGTAAAAATCACTAAATTGAAAAAGGTGCAAAAATAGATTTCTATTAGGTAAAGGGTCAATTTATTATGGATTATCAAACTAATGGACTTAAATGGTAAATGCACCAAATGAACTTAGAGTGGATGGTTTTGGGTGATTAAATGCATGAAATTTGATTTTTAAGGAAAAATTGTAAATTTGTAATTAAATGGAAATTAAAACAAACTAAAAGACAAAATGTTATCATCTCCTCTAATTTGCTATTTTGCAAACCGAATAACGAGAGAGGAAGAAGCTTAGGTCATGGAGTTTTTACATGCATGATCAACAAACGAACCAAACAGGATCTAAACCGGGAAAAGCTAATGTGTCGATTAGTCACCGCTTCATTTTACAACTATATTTGTCGAGGTAAGTTTGTAGTATATAATATATATGTTTGTTTCCTTATGATTATGTATATCAATTGTTAGTTAAATTATAATTAATGTGAAAATTTCATTGTTTGCTTGTAAATTATTAAATGTTGGAATTAAGTACAAATGGAAAATGAATATTTGGTCGTGGCAAATCTTGTGGTTTCACAATTTTGAAATGAATGTAACAGATTTATATTATGTGTACAAATAATTAATTAAGTAAAAATCACTAAATTGAAAAAGGTGCAAAAATAGATTTCTATTAGGTAAAGGGTCAATTTATTATGGATTATCAAACTAATGGACTTAAATGGTAAATGCACCAAATGAACTTAGAGTGGATGGTTTTGGGTGATTAAATGCATGAAATTTGATTTTTAAGGAAAAATTGTAAATTTGTAATTAAATGGAAATTAAAACAAACTAAAAGACAAAATGTTATCATCTCCTCTAATTTGCTATTTTGCAAACCGAATAACAGAGAGGAAGAAGCTTAGGTCATGGAGTTTTTACATGCATGATCAACAAACGAACCAACCAGATCTAAACCGGGAAAAGCTAATGTGTCGATTAGTCGGTGCTTCATTTTACAACTATATTTGTCGAGGTAAGTTTGTAGTATATAATATATATGTTTGTTTCCTTATGATTATGTATATCAATTGTTAGTTAAATTATAATTAATGTGAAAATTTCATTGTTTGCTTGTAAATTATTAAATGTTGGAATTAAGTACAAATGGAAAATGAATATTTGGTCGTGGCAAATCTTGTGGTTTCACAATTTTGAAATGAATGTAACATTTATATTATGTGTACAAATAATTAATTAAGTAAAAATCACTAAATTGAAAAAGGTGCAAAAATAGATTTCTATTAGGTAAAGGGTCAATTTATTATGGATTATCAAACTAATGGACTTAAATGGTAAATGCACCAAATGAACTTAGAGTGGATGGTTTTGGGTGATTAAATGCATGAAATTTGATTTTTAAGGAAAAATTGTAAATTTGTAATTAAATGGAAATTAAAACAAACTAAAAGACAAAATGTTATCATCTCCTCTAATTTGCTATTTTGCAAACCGAATAACGAGAGAGGAAGAAGCTTAGGTCATGGAGTTTTTACATGCATGATCAACAAACGAACCAACCAGGATCTAAACCGAGGAAAAGCTAATGTGTCGATTAGTTTACCGCTTCATTTTACAACTATATTTGTCGAGGTAAGTTTGTAGTATATAATATATATGTTTGTTTCCTTATGATTATGTATATCAATTGTTAGTTAAATTATAATTAATGTGAAAATTTCATTGTTTGCTTGTAAATTATTAAATGTTGGAATTAAGTACAAATGGAAAATGAATATTTGGTCGTGGCAAATCTTGTGGTTTCACAATTTTGAAATGAATGTAACAGATTTATATTATGTGTACAAATAATTAATTAAGTAAAAATCACTAAATTGAAAAAGGTGCAAAAATAGATTTCTATTAGGTAAAGGGTCAATTTATTATGGATTATCAAACTAATGGACTTAAATGGTAAATGCACCAAATGAACTTAGAGTGGATGGTTTTGGGTGATTAAATGCATGAAATTTGATTTTTTAAGGGAAAAATTGTAAATTTGTAATTAAATGGAAATTAAAACAAACTAAAAGACAAAATGTTATCATCTCCTCTAATTTGCTATTTTGCAAACCGAATAACAGAGAGGAAGAAGCTTAGGTCATGGAGTTTTTACATGCATGATCAACAAACGAACCAAACAGGATCTAAACCGGGAAAAGCTAATGTGTCGATTAGTTTACCGCTTCATTTTACAACTATATTTGTCGAGGTAAGTTTGTAGTATATAATATATATGTTTGTTTCCTTATGATTATGTATATCAATTGTTAGTTAAATTATAATTAATGTGAAAATTTCATTGTTTGCTTGTAAATTATTAAATGTTGGAATTAAGTACAAATGGAAAATGAATATTTGGTCGTGGCAAATCTTGTGGTTTCACAATTTTGAAATGAATGTAACAGATTTATATTATGTGTACAAATAATTAATTAAGTAAAAATCACTAAATTGAAAAAGGTGCAAAAATAGATTTCTATTAGGTAAAGGGTCAATTTATTATGGATTATCAAACTAATGGACTTAAATGGTAAATGCACCAAATGAACTTAGAGTGGATGGTTTTGGGTGATTAAATGCATGAAATTTGATTTTTAAGGAAAAATTGTAAATTTGTAATTAAATGGAAATTAAAACAAACTAAAAGACAAAATGTTATCATCTCCTCTAATTTGCTATTTTGCAAACCGAATAACAGAGAGGAAGAAGCTTAGGTCATGGAGTTTTTACATGCATGATCAACAAACGAACCAAACAGGATCTAAACCGGAGGAAAAGCTAATGTGTCGATTAGTTTACCGCTTCATTTTACAACTATATTTGTCGAGGTAAGTTTGTAGTATATAATATATATGTTTGTTTCCTTATGATTATGTATATCAATTGTTAGTTAAATTATAATTAATGTGAAAATTTCATTGTTTGCTTGTAAATTATTAAATGTTGGAATTAAGTACAAATGGAAAATGAATATTTGGTCGTGGCAAATCTTGTGGTTTCACAATTTTGAAATGAATGTAACATTTATATTATGTGTACAAATAATTAATTAAGTAAAAATCACTAAATTGAAAAAGGTGCAAAAATAGATTTCTATTAGGTAAAGGGTCAATTTATTATGGATTATCAAACTAATGGACTTAAATGGTAAATGCACCAAATGAACTTAGAGTGGATGGTTTTGGGTGATTAAATGCATGAAATTTGATTTTTAAGGAAAAATTGTAAATTTGTAATTAAATGGAAATTAAAACAAACTAAAAGACAAAATGTTATCATCTCCTCTAATTTGCTATTTTGCAAACCGAATAACGAGAGAGGAAGAAGCTTAGGTCATGGAGTTTTTACATGCATGATCAACAAACGAACCAACAGGATCTAAACCGGGAAAAGCTAATGTGTCGATTAGTTTACCGCTTCATTTTTACAACTATATTTGTCGAGGTAAGTTTGTAGTATATAATATATATGTTTGTTTCCTTATGATTATGTATATCAATTGTTAGTTAAATTATAATTAATGTGAAAATTTCATTGTTTGCTTGTAAATTATTAAATGTTGGAATTAAGTACAAATGGAAAATGAATATTTGGTCGTGGCAAATCTTGTGGTTTCACAATTTTGAAATGAATGTAACAGATTTATATTATGTGTACAAATAATTAATTAAGTAAAAATCACTAAATTGAAAAAGGTGCAAAAATAGATTTCTATTAGGTAAAGGGTCAATTTATTATGGATTATCAAACTAATGGACTTAAATGGTAAATGCACCAAATGAACTTAGAGTGGATGGTTTTGGGTGATTAAATGCATGAAATTTGATTTTTAAGGAAAAATTGTAAATTTGTAATTAAATGGAAATTAAAACAAACTAAAAGACAAAATGTTATCATCTCCTCTAATTTGCTATTTTGCAAACCGAATAACAGAGAGGAAGAAGCTTAGGTCATGGAGTTTTTACATGCATGATCAACAAACGAACCAAACAGATCTAAACCGGGAAAAGCTAATGTGTCGATTAGTTTACCGCTTCATTTTACAACTATATTTGTCGAGGTAAGTTTGTAGTATATAATATATATGTTTGTTTCCTTATGATTATGTATATCAATTGTTAGTTAAATTATAATTAATGTGAAAATTTCATTGTTTGCTTGTAAATTATTAAATGTTGGAATTAAGTACAAATGGAAAATGAATATTTGGTCGTGGCAAATCTTGTGGTTTCACAATTTTGAAATGAATGTAACAGATTTATATTATGTGTACAAATAATTAATTAAGTAAAAATCACTAAATTGAAAAAGGTGCAAAAATAGATTTCTATTAGGTAAAGGGTCAATTTATTATGGATTATCAAACTAATGGACTTAAATGGTAAATGCACCAAATGAACTTAGAGTGGATGGTTTTGGGTGATTAAATGCATGAAATTTGATTTTTAAGGAAAAATTGTAAATTTGTAATTAAATGGAAATTAAAACAAACTAAAAGACAAAATGTTATCATCTCCTCTAATTTGCTATTTTGCAAACCGAATAACGAGAGAGGAAGAAGCTTAGGTCATGGAGTTTTTACATGCATGATCAACAAACGAACCAACAGGATCTAAACCGAGGAAAAGCTAATGTGTCGATTAGTTTACCGCTTCATTTTACAACTATATTTGTCGAGGTAAGTTTGTAGTATATAATATATATGTTTGTTTCCTTATGATTATGTATATCAATTGTTAGTTAAATTATAATTAATGTGAAAATTTCATTGTTTGCTTGTAAATTATTAAATGTTGGAATTAAGTACAAATGGAAAATGAATATTTGGTCGTGGCAAATCTTGTGGTTTCACAATTTTGAAATGAATGTAACAGATTTATATTATTTGTACAAATAATAAATTAAGTAAAAATCACTAAATTGATAAAGGTGCAAAAATAGATTTCTATTAGGTAAAGGGGTCAATTTATTATGGATTATCAAACTAATGGACTTAAATGGTAAATGCACCAAATGAACTTAGAGTGGATGGTTTTGGGTGATTAAATGCATGAAATTTGATTTTTTAAGGGAAAAATTGTAAATTTGTAATTAAATGGAAATTAAAACAAACTAAAAGACAAAAATGTTATCATCTCCTCTAATTTGCTATTTTGCAAACCGAATAACAGAGAGGAAGAAGCTTCCGGTCATGGAGTTTTTACATGCATGATCAAGAAACGAACCAAACGGATCTAAACCGAGGAAAAGCTAATGTGTCAGATTAGTCCGCTGCGTCATTTTGACAACTATATTTGTCGAGGTAAGTTTGTAGTATATAATATATATGTTTGTTTCATTATGATTATGTATATCAATTGTTAGTTAAATTATAATTAATGTGAAAATTTCATTGTTTGCTTGTAAATTATTAAATGTTGGAATTAAGTACAAATGGAAAATGAATATTTGGTCGTGGCAAATCTTGTGGTTTCACAATTTTGAAATGAATGTAACAGATTTATATTATGTGTACAAATAATTAATTAAGTAAAAATCACTAAATTGAAAAAGGTGCAAAAATAGATTTCTATTAGGTAAAGGGGTCAATTTATGATGGATTATCAAACTAATCGACTTAAGTGGTAAATGCACCAAATGAACTTAGAGTGGATGGTTTTGGGTGATTAAATGCATGAAATTGGATTTTTAAGGAAAAATTGTAAATTTGTAATTAAATGGAAATTAAAACAAACTAAAAGACAAAATGTTATCATCTCCTCTAATTTGCTATTTTGCAAACCGAATAACAGAGAGGAAGAAGCTTAGGTCATGGAGTTTTTACATGCATGATCAACAAACGAACCAAACAGGATCTAAACCGGGAAAAGCTAATGTGTCGATTAGTTTACCGCTTCATTTTACAACTATATTTGTCGAGGTAAGTTTGTAGTATATAATATATATGTTTGTTTCCTTATGATTATGTATATCAATTGTTAGTTAAATTATAATTAATGTGAAAATTTCATTGTTTGCTTGTAAATTATTAAATGTTGGAATTAAGTACAAATGGAAAATGAATATTTGGTCGTGGCAAATCTTGTGGTTTCACAATTTTGAAATGAATGTAACAGATTTATATTATGTGTACAAATAATTAATTAAGTAAAAATCACTAAATTGAAAAAGGTGCAAAAATAGATTTCTATTAGGTAAAGGGTCAATTTATTATGGATTATCAAACTAATGGACTTAAATGGTAAATGCACCAAATGAACTTAGAGTGGATGGTTTTGGGTGATTAAATGCATGAAATTTGATTTTTAAGGAAAAATTGTAAATTTGTAATTAAATGGAAATTAAAACAAACTAAAAGACAAAATGTTATCATCTCCTCTAATTTGCTATTTTGCAAACCGAATAACGAGAGGAAGAAGCTTAGGTCATGGAGTTTTTACATGCATGATCAACAAACGAACCAAACAGGATCTAAACCGGGAAAAGCTAATGTGTCGATTAGTCGGTTTGCTTCATTTTACAACTATATTTGTCGAGGTAAGTTTGTAGTATATAATATATATGTTTGTTTCCTTATGATTATGTATATCAATTGTTAGTTAAATTATAATTAATGTGAAAATTTCATTGTTTGCTTGTAAATTATTAAATGTTGGAATTAAGTACAAATGGAAAATGAATATTTGGTCGTGGCAAATCTTGTGGTTTCACAATTTTGAAATGAATGTAACAGATTTATATTATGTGTACAAATAATTAATTAAGTAAAAATCACTAAATTGAAAAAGGTGCAAAAATAGATTTCTATTAGGTAAAGGGTCAATTTATTATGGATTATCAAACTAATGGACTTAAATGGTAAATGCACCAAATGAACTTAGAGTGGATGGTTTTGGGTGATTAAATGCATGAAATTTGATTTTTTAAGGGAAAA
This sequence comes from Gossypium raimondii, assembly GCF_025698545.1. Classification (NCBI taxonomy): domain Eukaryota; kingdom Viridiplantae; phylum Streptophyta; class Magnoliopsida; order Malvales; family Malvaceae; genus Gossypium; species Gossypium raimondii. The sequence continues at coordinate 30,194,694 of NC_068571.1, read as the reverse complement.
ATTGTAAATTTGTAATTAAATGGAAATTAAAACAAACTAAAAGACAAAAATGTTATCATCTCCTCTAATTTGCTATTTTGCAAACCGAATAACAGAGAGGAAGAAGCTTAGGTCATGGAGTTTTTACATGCATGATCAACAAACGAACCAACAGATCTAAACCGGGAAAAGCTAATGTGTCGATTAGTTTACCGCTTCATTTTTTACAACTATATTTGTCGAGGTAAGTTTGTAGTATATAATATATATGTTTGTTTCCTTATGATTATGTATATCAATTGTTAGTTAAATTATAATTAATGTGAAAATTTCATTGTTTGCTTGTAAATTATTAAATGTTGGAATTAAGTACAAATGGAAAATGAATATTTGGTCGTGGCAAATCTTGTGGTTTCACAATTTTGAAATGAATGTAACATTTATATTATGTGTACAAATAATTAATTAAGTAAAAATCACTAAATTGAAAAAGGTGCAAAAATAGATTTCTATTAGGTAAAGGGTCAATTTATTATGGATTATCAAACTAATGGACTTAAATGGTAAATGCACCAAATGAACTTAGAGTGGATGGTTTTGGGTGATTAAATGCATGAAATTTGATTTTTAAGGAAAAATTGTAAATTTGTAATTAAATGGAAATTAAAACAAACTAAAAGACAAAATGTTATCATCTCCTCTAATTTGCTATTTTGCAAACCGAATAACGAGAGGAAGAAGCTTAGGTCATGGAGTTTTTACATGCATGATCAACAAACGAACCAACCGGATCTAAACCGGGAAAAGCTAATGTGTCGATTAGTTACCGCTTCATTTTACAACTATATTTGTCGAGGTAAGTTTGTAGTATATAATATATATGTTTGTTTCCTTATGATTATGTATATCAATTGTTAGTTAAATTATAATTAATGTGAAAATTTCATTGTTTGCTTGTAAATTATTAAATGTTGGAATTAAGTACAAATGGAAAATGAATATTTGGTCGTGGCAAATCTTGTGGTTTCACAATTTTGAAATGAATGTAACAGATTTATATTATGTGTACAAATAATTAATTAAGTAAAAATCACTAAATTGAAAAAGGTGCAAAAATAGATTTCTATTAGGTAAAGGGTCAATTTATTATGGATTATCAAACTAATGGACTTAAATGGTAAATGCACCAAATGAACTTAGAGTGGATGGTTTTGGGTGATTAAATGCATGAAATTTGATATTTTAAAGGGAAAAATTGTAAATTTGTAATTAAATGGAAATTAAAACAAACTAAAAGACAAAAATGTTATCATCTCCTCTAATTTGCTATTTTGCAAACCGAATAACAGAGAGGAAGAAGCTTAGGTCATGGAGTTTTTACATGCATGATCAACAAACGAACCAAACAGATCTAAACAGGAAAAGCTAATGTGTCGATTAGTCGGTTTGCTTCATTTTACAACTATATTTGTCGAGGTAAGTTTGTAGTATATAATATATATGTTTGTTTCCTTATGATTATGTATATCAATTTTTAGTTAAATTATAATTAATGTGAAAATTTCATTGTTTGCTTGTAAATTATTAAATGTTGGAATTAAGTACAAATGGAAAATGAATATTTGGTCGTGGCAAATCTTGTGGTTTCACAATTTTGAAATGAATGTAACAGATTTATATTATGTGTACAAATAATTAATTAAGTAAAAATCACTAAATTGAAAAAGGTGCAAAAATAGATTTCTATTAGGTAAAGGGGTCAATTTATTATGGATTATCAAACTAATGGACTTAAATGGTAAATGCACCAAATGAACTTAGAGTGGATGGTTTTGGGTGATTAAATGCATGAAATTTGATTTTTTAAGGGAAAAATTGTAAATTTGTAATTAAATGGAAATTAAAACAAACTAAAAGACAAAAATGTTATCATCTCCTCTAATTTGCTATTTTGCAAACCGAATAACAGAGAGGAAGAAGCTTCCGGTCATGGAGTTTTTACATGCATGATCAACAAACGAACCAACCGGATCTAAACCGGGGAAAAGCTAATGTGTCAGATTAGTCGGCTGCTTCATTTTTACAACTATATTTGTCGAGCTAAGTTTGTAGTATATAATATATATGTTTGTTTCCTTATGATTATGTATATCAATTGTTAGTTAAATTATAATTAATGTGAAAATTTCATTGTTTGCTTGTAAATTATTAAATGTTGGAATTAAGTACAAATGGAAAATGAATATTTGGTCGTGGCAAATCTTGTGGTTTCACAATTTTGAAATGAATGTAACAGATTTATATTATGTGTACAAATAATTAATTAAGTAAAAATCACTAAATTGAAAAAGGTGCAAAAATAGATTTCTATTAGGTAAAGGGGTCAATTTATTATGGATTATCAAACTAATGGACTTAAATGGTAAATGCACCAAATGAACTTAGAGTGGATGGTTTTGGGTGATTAAATGCATGAAATTTGATTTTTAAAGGGAAAAATTGTAAATTTGTAATTAAATGGAAATTAAAACAAACTAAAAGACAAAAATGTTATCATCTCCTCTAATTTGCTATTTTGCAAACCGAATAACAGAGAGGAAGAAGCTTAGGTCATGGAGTTTTTACATGCATGATCAACAAACGAACCAAACAGATCTAAACCGGGAAAAGCTAATGTGTCGATTAGTTTACCGCTTCATTTTACAACTATATTTGTCGAGGTAAGTTTGTAGTATATAATATATATGTTTGTTTCCTTATGATTATGTATATCAATTGTTAGTTAAATTATAATTAATGTGAAAATTTCATTGTTTGCTTGTAAATTATTAAATGTTGGAATTAAGTACAAATGGAAAATGAATATTTGGTCATGGCAAATCTTGTGGTTTCACAATTTTGAAATGAATGTAACAGATTTATATTATGTGTACAAATAATTAATTAAGTAAAAATCACTAAATTGAAAAAGGTGCAAAAATAGATTTCTATTAGGTAAAGGGGTCAATTTATTATGGATTATCAAACTAATGGACTTAGATGGTAAATGCACGAAATGAACTTTGAGTGGCTGGTTTTGGGTGATTAAAGGCATGAAATTTTTAAGGGAAAAATCGTAAATTTCTAATTAAATGGAAATTAAAACAAACTAAAAGACAAAAATGTTATCATCTCATTTACTTTGCTATTTTGTAAACCGAATAACAGAGAGGAAGAAGCTTCTGGTCATGGAGTTTTTACATGCATGATCAACAAACGAACCAACCGGATCTAAACCGGGGAAAAGCTAATGTGTCAGATTAGTCGGCTGCTTCATTTTTACAACTATATTTGTCGAGGTAAGTTTGTAGTATATAATATATATGTTTGTTTCCTTATGATTACGTATATCAATTGTTAGTTAAATTATAATTAATGTGAAAATTTCATTGTTTGCTTGTAAATTATTAAATGTTGGAATTAAGTACAAATGGAAAATGAATATTTGGTCGTGGCAAATCTTGTGGTTTCACAATTTTGAAATGGATGTAACAGATTTATATTATGTGTACAGATAATTAATTAAGTAAAAATCACTAAATTGAAAAAGGTGCAAAAATAGATTTCTATTAGGTAAAGGGGTCAATTTATTATGGATTATCAAACTAATGGACTTAAATGGTAAATGCACCAAATGAACTTAGAGTGGATGGTTTTGGGTGATTAAATGCATGAAATTTGATTTTTTAAGGGAAAAATTGTAAATTTGTAATTAAATGGAAATTAAAACAAACTAAAAGACAAAATGTTATCATCTCCTCTAATTTGCTATTTTGCAAACCGAATAACAGAGAGGAAGAAGCTTAGGTCATGGAGTTTTTACATGCATGATCAACAAACTAACCAAACGGATCTAAACCGGGAAAAGCTAATGTGTCGATTAGTCGGTTTGCTTCATTTTACAACTATATTTGTCGAGGTAAGTTTGTAGTATATAATATATATGTTTGTTTCCTTATGATTATGTATATCAATTGTTAGTTAAATTATAATTAATGTGAAAATTTCATTGTTTGCTTGTAAATTATTAAATGTTGGAATTAAGTACAAATGGAAAATGAATATTTGGTCGTGGCAAATCTTGTGGTTTCACAATTTTGAAATGAATGTAACAGATTTATATTATGTGTACAAATAATTAATTAAGTAAAAATCACTAAATTGAAAAAGGTGCAAAAATAGATTTCTATTAGGTAAAGGGTCAATTTATTATGGATTATCAAACTAATGGACTTAAATGGTAAATGCACCAAATGAACTTAGAGTGGATGGTTTTGGGTGATTAAATGCATGAAATTTGATTTTTTAAGGGAAAAATTGTAAATTTGTAATTAAATGGAAATTAAAACAAACTAAAAGACAAAATGTTATCATCTCCTCTAATTTGCTATTTTGCAAACCGAATAACAGAGAGGAAGAAGCTTAGGTCATGGAGTTTTTACATGCATGATCAACAAACTAACCAAACAGGATCTAAACCGGGAAAAGCTAATGTGTCGATTAGTTTACCGCTTCATTTTACAACTATATTTGTCGAGGTAAGTTTGTAGTATATAATATATATGTTTGTTTCCTTATGATTATGTATATCAATTGTTAGTTAAATTATAATTAATGTGAAAATTTCATTGTTTGCTTGTAAATTATTAAATGTTGGAATTAAGTACAAATGGAAAATGAATATTTGGTCGTGGCAAATCTTGTGGTTTCACAATTTTGAAATGAATGTAACAGATTTATATTATGTGTACAAATAATTAATTAAGTAAAAATCACTAAATTGAAAAAGGTGCAAAAATAGATTTCTATTAGGTAAAGGGTCAATTTATTATGGATTATCAAACTAATGGACTTAAATGGTAAATGCACCAAATGAACTTAGAGTGGATGGTTTTGGGTGATTAAATGCATGAAATTTGATTTTTAAAGGGAAAAATTGTAAATTTGTAATTAAATGGAAATTAAAACAAACTAAAAGACAAAAATGTTATCATCTCCTCTAATTTGCTATTTTGCAAACCGAATAACAGAGAGGAAGAAGCTTAGGTCATGGAGTTTTTACATGCATGATCAACAAACGAACCAAACAGATCTAAACCGGGAAAAGCTAATGTGTCGATTAGTTTACCGCTTCATTTTACAACTATATTTGTCGAGGTAAGTTTGTAGTATATAATATATATGTTTGTTTCCTTATGATTATGTATATCAATTGTTAGTTAAATTATAATTAATGTGAAAATTTCATTGTTTGCTTGTAAATTATTAAATGTTGGAATTAAGTACAAATGGAAAATGAATATTTGGTCGTGGCAAATCTTGTGGTTTCACAATTTTGAAATGAATGTAACAGATTTATATTATGTGTACAAATAATTAATTAAGTAAAAATCACTAAATTGAAAAAGGTGCAAAAATAGATTTCTATTAGGTAAAGGGTCAATTTATTATGGATTATCAAACTAATGGACTTAAATGGTAAATGCACCAAATGAACTTAGAGTGGATGGTTTTGGGTGATTAAATGCATGAAATTTGATTTTTAAGGAAAAATTGTAAATTTGTAATTAAATGGAAATTAAAACAAACTAAAAGACAAAATGTTATCATCTCCTCTAATTTGCTATTTTGCAAACCGAATAACAGAGAGAGAAGAAGCTTCCGTCATGGAGTTTTTACATGCATGATCAACAAACTAACCAAACAGATCTAAACCGAGGAAAAGCTAATGTGTCAGATTAGTCTGCCGCTTCATTTTTACAACTATATTTGTCGAGGTAAGTTTGTAGTATATAATATATATGTTTGTTTCCTTATGATTATGTATATCAATTGTTAGTTAAATTATAATTAATGTGAAAATTTCATTGTTTGCTTGTAAATTATTAAATGTTGGAATTAAGTACAAATGGAAAATGAATATTTGGTCGTGGCAAATCTTGTGGTTTCACAATTTTGAAATGAATGTAACAGATTTATATTATGTGTACAAATAATTAATTAAGTAAAAATCACTAAATTGAAAAAGGTGCAAAAATAGATTTCTATTAGGTAAAGGGGTCAATTTATTATGGATTATCAAACTAATGGACTTAAATGGTAAATGCACCAAATGAACTTAGAGTGGATGGTTTTGGGTGATTAAATGCATGAAATTTGATTTTTTAAGGGAAAAATTGTAAATTTGTAATTAAATGGAAATTAAAACAAACTAAAAGACAAAAATGTTATCATCTCCTCTAATTTGCTATTTTGCAAACCGAATAACAGAGAGGAAGAAGCTTCCGGTCATGGAGTTTTTACATGCATGATCAACAAACGAACCAAACAGATCTAAACCGAGGAAAAGCTAATGTGTCAGATTAGTCGGCTGCTTCATTTTTACAACTATATTTGTCGAGGTAAGTTTGTAGTATATAATATATATGTTTGTTTCCTTATGATTATGTATATCAATTGTTAGTTAAATTATAATTAATGTGAAAATTTCATTGTTTGCTTGTAAATTATTAAATGTTGGAATTAAGTACAAATGGAAAATGAATATTTGGTCGTGGCAAATCTTGTGGTTTCACAATTTTGAAATGAATGTAACAGATTTATATTATGTGTACAAATAATTAATTAAGTAAAAATCACTAAATTGAAAAAGGTGCAAAAATAGATTTCTATTAGGTAAAGGGGTCAATTTATTATGGATTATCAAACTAATGGACTTAAATGGTAAATGCACCAAATGAACTTAGAGTGGATGGTTTTGGGTGATTAAATGCATGAAATTTGATTTTTTAAGGGAAAAATTGTAAATTTGTAATTAAATGGAAATTAAAACAAACTAAAAGACAAAAATGTTATCATCTCCTCTAATTTGCTATTTTGCAAACCGAATAACAGAGAGGAAGAAGCTTCCGTCATGGAGTTTTTACATGCATGATCAACAAACTAACCAAACAGATCTAAACCGGGAAAAGCTAATGTGTCGATTAGTTTACCGCTTCATTTTACAACTATATTTGTCGAGGTAAGTTTGTAGTATATAATATATATGTTTGTTTCCTTATGATTATGTATATCAATTGTTAGTTAAATTATAATTAATGTGAAAATTTCATTGTTTGCTTGTAAATTATTAAATGTTGGAATTAAGTACAAATGGAAAATGAATATTTGGTCGTGGCAAATCTTGTGGTTTCACAATTTTGAAATGAATGTAACAGATTTATATTATGTGTACAAATAATTAATTAAGTAAAAATCACTAAATTGAAAAAGGTGCAAAAATAGATTTCTATTAGGTAAAGGGGTCAATTTATTATGGATTATCAAACTAATGGACTTAAATGGTAAATGCACCAAATGAACTTAGAGTGGATGGTTTTGGGTGATTAAATGCATGAAATTTGATTTTTTAAGGGAAAAATTGTAAATTTGTAATTAAATGGAAATTAAAACAAACTAAAAGACAAAAATGTTATCATCTCCTCTAATTTGCTATTTTGCAAACCGAATAACAGAGAGGAAGAAGCTTCCGTCATGGAGTTTTTACATGCATGATCAACAAACGAACCAAACAGGATCTAAACCGAGGAAAAGCTAATGTGTCAGATTAGTCAGCTGCTTCATTTTTACAACTATATTTGTCGAGGTAAGTTTGTAGTATATAATATATATGTTTGTTTCCTTATGATTATGTATATCAATTGTTAGTTAAATTATAATTAATGTGAAAATTTCATTGTTTGCTTGTAAATTATTAAATGTTGGAATTAAGTACAAATGGAAAATGAATATTTGGTCGTGGCAAATCTTGTGGTTTCACAATTTTGAAATGAATGTAACAGATTTATATTATGTGTACAGATAATTAATTAAGTAAAAATCACTAAATTGAAAAAGGTGCAAAAATAGATTTCTATTAGGTAAAGGGTCAATTTATTATGGATTATCAAACTAATGGACTTAAATGGTAAATGCACCAAATGAACTTAGAGTGGATGGTTTTGGGTGATTAAATGCATGAAATTTGATTTTTAAGGAAAAATTGTAAATTTGTAATTAAATGGAAATTAAAACAAACTAAAAGACAAAATGTTATCATCTCCTCTAATTTGCTATTTTGCAAACCGAATAATGAGAGGAAGAAGCTTCCGTCATGGAGTTTTTACATGCATGATCAACAAACTAACCAAACGGATCTAAACCGAGGAAAAGCTAATGTGTCGATTAGTTTACCGCTTCATTTTACAACTATATTTGTCGAGGTAAGTTTGTAGTATATAATATATATGTTTGTTTCCTTATGATTATGTATATCAATTGTTAGTTAAATTATAATTAATGTGAAAATTTCATTGTTTGCTTGTAAATTATTAAATGTTGGAATTAAGTACAAATGGAAAATGAATATTTGGTCGTGGCAAATCTTGTGGTTTCACAATTTTGAAATGAATGTAACAGATTTATATTATGTGTACAAATAATTAATTAAGTAAAAATCACTAAATTGAAAAAGGTGCAAAAATAGATTTCTATTAGGTAAAGGGTCAATTTATTATGGATTATCAAACTAATGGACTTAAATGGTAAATGCACCAAATGAACTTAGAGTGGATGGTTTTGGGTGATTAAATGCATGAAATTTGATTTTTAAGGAAAAATTGTAAATTTGTAATTAAATGGAAATTAAAACAAACTAAAAGACAAAATGTTATCATCTCCTCTAATTTGCTATTTTGCAAACCGAATAATGAGAGGAAGAAGCTTCCGGTCATGGAGTTTTTACATGCATGATCAACAAACTAACCAAACAGGATCTAAACCGGGAAAAGCTAATGTGTCGATTAGTTTACCGCTTCATTTTTACAACTATATTTGTCGAGGTAAGTTTGTAGTATATAATATATATGTTTGTTTCCTTATGATTATGTATATCAATTGTTAGTTAAATTATAATTAATGTGAAAATTTCATTGTTTGCTTGTAAATTATTAAATGTTGGAATTAAGTACAAATGGAAAATGAATATTTGGTCGTGGCAAATCTTGTGGTTTCACAATTTTGAAATGAATGTAACAGATTTATATTATGTGTACAAATAATTAATTAAGTAAAAATCACTAAATTGAAAAAGGTGCAAAAATAGATTTCTATTAGGTAAAGGGTCAATTTATTATGGATTATCAAACTAATGGACTTAAATGGTAAATGCACCAAATGAACTTAGAGTGGATGGTTTTGGGTGATTAAATGCATGAAATTTGATTTTTAAGGAAAATTGTAAATTTGTAATTAAATGGAAATTAAAACAAACTAAAAGACAAAATGTTATCATCTCCTCTAATTTGCTATTTTGCAAACCGAATAATGAGAGGAAGAAGCTTCCGGTCATGGAGTTTTTACATGCATGATCAACAAACTAACCAAACAGATCTAAACCGGGAAAAGCTAATGTGTCGATTAGTTTACCGCTTCATTTTTACAACTATATTTGTCGAGGTAAGTTTGTAGTATATAATATATATGTTTGTTTCTTATGATTATGTATATCAATTGTTAGTTAAATTATAATTAATGTGAAAATTTCATTGTTTGCTTGTAAATTATTAAATGTTGGAATTAAGTACAAATGGAAAATGAATATTTGGTCGTGGCAAATCTTGTGGTTTCACAATTTTGAAATGAATGTAACAGATTTATATTATGTGTACAAATAATTAATTAAGTAAAAATCACTAAATTGAAAAAGGTGCAAAAATAGATTTCTATTAGGTAAAGGGTCAATTTATTATGGATTATCAAACTAATGGACTTAAATGGTAAATGCACCAAATGAACTTAGAGTGGATGGTTTTGGGTGATTAAATGCATGAAATTTGATTTTTAAGGAAAATTGTAAATTTGTAATTAAATGGAAATTAAAACAAACTAAAAGACAAAATGTTATCATCTCCTCTAATTTGCTATTTTGCAAACCGAATAACAGAGGAAGAAGCTTCCGGTCATGGAGTTTTTACATGCATGATCAACAAACTAACCAAACAGATCTAAACCGGGAAAAGCTAATGTGTCGATTAGTTTACCGCTTCATTTTTACAACTATATTTGTCGAGGTAAGTTTGTAGTATATAATATATATGTTTGTTTCTTATGATTATGTATATCAATTGTTAGTTAAATTATAATTAATGTGAAAATTTCATTGTTTGCTTGTAAATTATTAAATGTTGGAATTAAGTACAAATGGAAAATGAATATTTGGTCATGGCAAATCTTGTGGTTTCACAATTTTGAAATGAATGTAACAGATTTATATTATGTGTACAAATAATTAATTAAGTAAAAATCACTAAATTGAAAAAGGTGCAAAAATAGATTTCTATTAGGTAAAGGGTCAATTTATTATGGATTATCAAACTAATGGACTTAAATGGTAAATGCACCAAATGAACTTAGAGTGGATGGTTTTGGGTGATTAAATGCATGAAATTTGATTTTTAAGGAAAAATTGTAAATTTGTAATTAAATGGAAATTAAAACAAACTAAAAGACAAAATGTTATCATCTCCTCTAATTTGCTATTTTGCAAACCGAATAACAGAGGAAGAAGCTTCCGGTCATGGAGTTTTTACATGCATGATCAACAAACTAACCAAACGGATCTAAACCGGGAAAAGCTAATGTGTCGATTAGTTTACCGCTTCATTTTTACAACTATATTTGTCGAGGTAAGTTTGTAGTATATAATATATATGTTTGTTTCCTTATGATTATGTATATCAATTGTTAGTTAAATTATAATTAATGTGAAAATTTCATTGTTTGCTTGTAAATTATTAAATGTTGGAATTAAGTACAAATGGAAAATGAATATTTGGTCGTGGCAAATCTTGTGGTTTCACAATTTTGAAATGAATGTAACAGATTTATATTATGTGTACAAATAATTAATTAAGTAAAAATCACTAAATTGAAAAAGGTGCAAAAATAGATTTCTATTAGGTAAAGGGTCAATTTATTATGGATTATCAAACTAATGGACTTAAATGGTAAATGCACCAAATGAACTTAGAGTGGATGGTTTTGGGTGATTAAATGCATGAAATTTGATTTTTAAGGAAAAATTGTAAATTTGTAATTAAATGGAAATTAAAACAAACTAAAAGACAAAATGTTATCATCTCCTCTAATTTGCTATTTTGCAAACCGAATAATGAGAGGAAGAAGCTTCCGTCATGGAGTTTTTACATGCATGATCAACAAACTAACCAAACAGATCTAAACCGAGGAAAAGCTAATGTGTCGATTAGTTTACCGCTTCATTTTTACAACTATATTTGTCGAGGTAAGTTTGTAGTATATAATATATATGTTTGTTTCTTATGATTATGTATATCAATTGTTAGTTAAATTATAATTAATGTGAAAATTTCATTGTTTGCTTGTAAATTATTAAATGTTGGAATTAAGTACAAATGGAAAATGAATATTTGGTCGTGGCAAATCTTGTGGTTTCACAATTTTGAAATGAATGTAACAGATTTATATTATGTGTACAAATAATTAATTAAGTAAAAATCACTAAATTGAAAAAGGTGCAAAAATAGATTTCTATTAGGTAAAGGGGTCAATTTATTATGGATTATCAAACTAATGGACTTAAATGGTAAATGCACCAAATGAACTTAGAGTGGATGGTTTTGGGTGATTAAATGCATGAAATTTGATTTTTTAAGGGAAAAATTGTAAATTTGTAATTAAATGGAAATTAAAACAAACTAAAAGACAAAAATGTTATCATCTCCTCTAATTTGCTATTTTGCAAACCGAATAATAGAGAGGAAGAAGCTTCCGGTCATGGAGTTTTTACATGCATGATCAACAAACGAACCAAACAGATCTAAACCGAGGAAAAGCTAATGTGTCAGATTAGTCGGCTGCTTCATTTTTACAACTATATTTGTCGAGGTAAGTTTGTAGTATATAATATATATGTTTGTTTCCTTATGATTATGTATATCAATTGTTAGTTAAATTATAATTAATGTGAAAATTTCATTGTTTGCTTGTAAATTATTAAATGTTGGAATTAAGTACAAATGGAAAATGAATATTTGGTCGTGGCAAATCTTGTGGTTTCACAATTTTGAAATGAATGTAACAGATTTATATTATGTGTACAAATAATTAATTAAGTAAAAATCACTAAATTGAAAAAGGTGCAAAAATAGATTTCTATTAGGTAAAGGGGTCAATTTATTATGGATTATCAAACTAATGGACTTAAATGGTAAATGCACCAAATGAACTTAGAGTGGATGGTTTTGGGTGATTAAATGCATGAAATTTGATTTTTTAAGGGAAAAATTGTAAATTTGTAATTAAATGGAAATTAAAACAAACTAAAAGACAAAAATGTTATCATCTCCTCTAATTTGCTATTTTGCAAACCGAATAACAGAGAGGAAGAAGCTTCCGGTCATGGAGTTTTTACATGCATGATCAACAAACGAACCAAACAGATCTAAACCAGGGAAAAGCTAATGTGTCAGATTTGTTGGCTGCTTCATTTTTACAACTATATTTGTCGAGGTAAGTTTGTAGTATATAATATATATGTTTGTTTCCTTATGATTATGTATATCAATTGTTAGTTAAATTATAATTAATGTGAAAATTTCATTGTTTGCTTGTAAATTATTAAATGTTGGAATTAAGTACAAATGGAAAATGAATATTTGGTCGTGGCAAATCTTGTGGTTTCACAATTTTGAAATGAATGTAACAGATTTATATTATGTGTACAAATAATTAATTAAGTAAAAATCACTAAATTGAAAAAGGTGCAAAAATAGATTTCTATTAGGTAAAGGGGTCAATTTATTATGGATTATCAAACTAATGGACTTAAATGGTAAATGCACCAAATGAACTTAGAGTGGATGGTTTTGGGTGATTAAATGCATGAAATTTGATTTTTTAAGGGAAAAATTGTAAATTTGTAATGAAATGGAAATTAAAACAAACTAAAAGACTAAAATGTTACCATCTCCTCTAATTTACTATTTTGCAAACCGAATAATAGAGAGGAAGAAGCTTCCGGTCATGGAGTTTTTACATGCATGATCAACAAACGAACCAACCGGATCTAAACCGAGGAAAAGCTAATGTGTCAGATTAGTCGACTGCTTCATTTTTACAACTATATTTGTCGAGGTAAGTTTGTAGTATATAATATATATGTTTGTTTCCTTATGATTATGTATATCAATTGTTAGTTAAATTATAATTAATGTGAAAATTTCATTGTTTGCTTGTAAATTATTAAATGTTGGAATTAAGTACAAATGGAAAATGAATATTTGGTCGTGGCAAATCTTGTGGTTTCACAATTTTGAAATGAATGTAACAGATTTATATTATGTGTACAGATAATTAATTAAGTAAAAATCACTAAATTGAAAAAGGTGCAAAAATAGATTTCTATTAGGTAAAGGGTCAATTTATTATGGATTATCAAACTAATGGACTTAAATGGTAAATGCACCAAATGAACTTAGAGTGGATGGTTTTGGGTGATTAAATGCATGAAATTTGATTTTTAAGGAAAAATTGTAAATTTGTAATTAAATGGAAATTAAAACAAACTAAAAGACAAAATGTTATCATCTCCTCTAATTTGCTATTTTGCAAACCGAATAATGAGAGGAAGAAGCTTCCGTCATGGAGTTTTTACATGCATGATCAACAAACTAACCAAACAGATCTAAACCGAGGAAAAGCTAATGTGTCGATTAGTTTACCGCTTCATTTTTACAACTATATTTGTCGAGGTAAGTTTGTAGTATATAATATATATGTTTGTTTCTTATGATTATGTATATCAATTGTTAGTTAAATTATAATTAATGTGAAAATTTCATTGTTTGCTTGTAAATTATTAAATGTTGGAATTAAGTACAAATGGAAAATGAATATTTGGTCGTGGCAAATCTTGTGGTTTCACAATTTTGAAATGAATGTAACAGATTTATATTATGTGTACAAATAATTAATTAAGTAAAAATCACTAAATTGAAAAAGGTGCAAAAATAGATTTCTATTAGGTAAAGGGTCAATTTATTATGGATTATCAAACTAATGGACTTAAATGGTAAATGCACCAAATGAACTTAGAGTGGATGGTTTTGGGTGATTAAATGCATGAAATTTGATTTTTAAGGAAAAATTGTAAATTTGTAATTAAATGGAAATTAAAACAAACTAAAAGACAAAATGTTATCATCTCCTCTAATTTGCTATTTTGCAAACCGAATAATGAGAGGAAGAAGCTTCCGGTCATGGAGTTTTTACATGCATGATCAACAAACTAACCAAACAGATCTAAACCGGGAAAAGCTAATGTGTCGATTAGTTTACCGCTTCATTTTTACAACTATATTTGTCGAGGTAAGTTTGTAGTATATAATATATATGTTTGTTTCTTATGATTATGTATATCAATTGTTAGTTAAATTATAATTAATGTGAAAATTTCATTGTTTGCTTGTAAATTATTAAATGTTGGAATTAAGTACGACTGGAAAATGAATATTTGGTCGTGGCAAATCTTGTGGTTTCACAATTTTGAAATGAATGTAACAGATTAATATTATGTGTACAAATAATTAATTAGGTAAAAATCACTAAATAGAAAAAGGTGCAAAAATAGATTTCTATTAGGTAAAGGGGTCAATTTATTATGGATTAGCAAACTAATGGACTTAAATGGTAAATGCACCAAATGAACTTAGAGTGGATGGTTTTGGGTGATTAAATCCATGAAATTTGATTTTTTAAGGGAAAAATTGTAAATTTGTAATTAAATGGAAATTAAAACAATCTAAAAGACAAAAATGTTGTCATCTCCTCTAATTTGCTATTTTGCAAACGGAATAACAGGGAGGAAGAAGCTTCCGGTCATGGAGTTTTTGCATGCATGATCAGCAAACAACCAAACAGATCTAAACCGGGGAAAAGCTAATGTGTCAGATTTGTCGGCTGCTTCATTTTTACAACTATATTTGTCGAGGTAAGTTTGTAGTATATAATATATATGTTTGTTTCCTTATGATTATGTATATCAATTGTTAGTTAAATCATAATTAATGTGAAAATTTCATTGTTTGCTTGTAAATTATTAAATGTTGGAATTAAGTACAAATGGAAAATGAATATTTGGTCGTGGCAAATCTTGTGGTTTCACAATTTTGAAATGAATGTAACAGATTTATATTATGTGTACAAATAATTAATTAAGTAAAAATCACTAACTTGAAAAAGGTGCAAAAATAGATTTCTATTAGGTAAAGGGGTCAATTTATTATGGATTATCAAACTAATGGACTTAAATGGTAAATGCACCAAATGAACTTAGAGTGGATGGTTTTGGGTGATTAAATGCATGAAATTTGATTTTTAAGGAAAATTGTAAATTTGTAATTAAATGGAAATTAAAACAAACTAAAAGACAAAATGTTATCATCTCCTCTAATTTGCTATTTTGCAAACCGAATAACAGAGAGGAAGAAGCTTCCGGTCATGGAGTTTTTACATGCATGATCAACAAACGAACCAACCGGATCTAAACCGAGGAAAAGCTAATGTGTCAGATTAGTTGGCTGCTTCATTTTTACAACTATATTTGTCGAGGTAAGTTTGTAGTATATAATATATATGTTTGTTTCCTTATGATTATGTATATCAATTGTTAGTTAAATTATAATTAATGTGAAAATTTCATTGTTTGCTTGTAAATTATTAAATGTTGGAATTAAGTACAAATGGAAAATGAATATTTGGTCGTGGCAAATCTTGTGGTTTCACAATTTTGAAATGAATGTAACAGATTTATATTATGTGTACAAATAATTAATTAAGTAAAAATCACTAAATTGAAAAAGGTGCAAAAATAGATTTCTATTAGGTAAAGGGGTCAATTTATTATGGATTATCAAACTAATGGACTTAAATGGTAAATGCACCAAATGAACTTAGAGTGGATGGTTTTGGGTGATTAAATGCATGAAATTTGATTTTTAAGGGAAAAATTGTAAATTTGTAATTAAATGGAAATTAAAACAAACTAAAAGACAAAAATGTTATCATCTCCTCTAATTTGCTATTTTGCAAACCGAATAACAGAGAGGAAGAAGCTTCCGGTCATGGAGTTTTTACATGCATGATCAACAAACGAACCAAACAGATCTAAACCGGGGAAAAGCTAATGTGTCAGATTTGTCGGCTGCTTCATTTTTACAACTATATTTGTCGAGGTAAGTTTGTAGTATATAATATATATGTTTGTTTCCTTATGATTATGTATATCAATTGTTAGTTAAATTATAATTAATGTGAAAATTTCATTGTTTGCTTGTAAATTATTAAATGTTGGAATTAAGTACAAATGGAAAATGAATATTTGGTCGTGGCAAATCTTGTGGTTTCACAATTTTGAAATGAATGTAACAGATTTATATTATGTGTACAAATAATTAATTAAGTAAAAATCACTAAATTGAAAAAGGTGCAAAAATAGATTTCTATTAGGTAAAGGGGTCAATTTATTATGGATTATCAAACTAATGGACTTAAATGGTAAATGCACCAAATGAACTTAGAGTGGATGGTTTTGGGTGATTAAATGCATGAAATTTGATTTTTAAGGAAAAATTGTAAATTTGTAATTAAATGGAAATTAAAACAAACTAAAAGACAAAATGTTATCATCTCCTCTAATTTGCTATTTTGCAAACCTAATAATGAGAGGAAGAAGCTTCCGGTCATGGAGTTTTTACATGCATGATCAACAAACTAACCAAACCGGATCTAAACCGAGGAAAAGCTAATGTGTCGATTAGTCTACCGCTTCATTTTTACAACTATATTTGTCGAGGTAAGTTTGTAGTATATAATATATATGTTTGTTTCTTATGATTATGTATATCAATTGTTAGTTAAATTATAATTAATGTGAAAATTTCATTGTTTGCTTGTAAATTATTAAATGTTGGAATTAAGTACAAATGGAAAATGAATATTTGGTGTCGCAAATCTTGTGGTTTCACAATTTTGAAATGAATGTAACAGATTTATATTATGTGTACAAATAATTAATTAAGTAAAAATCACTAAATTGAAAAAGGTGCAAAAATAGATTTCTATTAGGTAAAGGGTCAATTTATTATGGATTATCAAACTAATGGACTTAAATGGTAAATGCACCAAATGAACTTAGAGTGGATGGTTTTGGGTGATTAAATGCATGAAATTTGATTTTTAAGGAAAATTGTAAATTTGTAATTAAATGGAAATTAAAACAAACTAAAAGACAAAATGTTATCATCTCCTCTAATTTGCTATTTTGCAAACCTAATAATGAGAGGAAGAAGCTTCCGTCATGGAGTTTTTACATGCATGATCAACAAACTAACCAAACAGATCTAAACCGAGGAAAAGCTAATGTGTCGATTAGTTTACCGCTTCATTTTTACAACTATATTTGTCGAGGTAAGTTTGTAGTATATAATATATATGTTTGTTTCTTATGATTATGTATATCAATTGTTAGTTAAATTATAATTAATGTGAAAATTTCATTGTTTGCTTGTAAATTATTAAATGTTGGAATTAAGTACAAATGGAAAATGAATATTTGGTCGTGGCAAATCTTGTGGTTTCACAATTTTGAAATGAATGTAACAGATTTATATTATGTGTACAAATAATTAATTAAGTAAAAATCACTAAATTGAAAAAGGTGCAAAAATAGATTTCTATTAGGTAAAGGGTCAATTTATTATGGATTATCAAACTAATGGACTTAAATGGTAAATGCACCAAATGAACTTAGAGTGGATGGTTTTGGGTGATTAAATGCATGAAATTTGATTTTTAAGGAAAAATTGTAAATTTGTAATTAAATGGAAATTAAAACAAACTAAAAGACAAAATGTTATCATCTCCTCTAATTTGCTATTTTGCAAACCGAATAATGAGAGGAAGAAGCTTCCGTCATGGAGTTTTTACATGCATGATCAACAAACTAACCAAACGGATCTAAACCGAGGAAAAGCTAATGTGTCGATTAGTTTACCGCTTCATTTTTACAACTATATTTGTCGAGGTAAGTTTGTAGTATATAATATATATGTTTGTTTCTTATGATTATGTATATCAATTGTTAGTTAAATTATAATTAATGTGAAAATTTCATTGTTTGCTTGTAAATTATTAAATGTTGGAATTAAGTACAAATGGAAAATGAATATTTGGTCGTGGCAAATCTTGTGGTTTCACAATTTTGAAATGAATGTAACAGATTTATATTATGTGTACAAATAATTAATTAAGTAAAAATCACTAAATTGAAAAAGGTGCAAAAATAGATTTCTATTAGGTAAAGGGTCAATTTATTATGGATTATCAAACTAATGGACTTAAATGGTAAATGCACCAAATGAACTTAGAGTGGATGGTTTTGGGTGATTAAATGCATGAAATTTGATTTTTAAGGAAAAATTGTAAATTTGTAATTAAATGGAAATTAAAACAAACTAAAAGACAAAATGTTATCATCTCCTCTAATTTGCTATTTTGCAAACCGAATAATGAGAGGAAGAAGCTTCCGTCATGGAGTTTTTACATGCATGATCAACAAACTAACCAAACAGATCTAAACCGAGGAAAAGCTAATGTGTCGATTAGTCTACCGCTTCATTTTTACAACTATATTTGTCGAGGTAAGTTTGTAGTATATAATATATATGTTTGTTTCTTATGATTATGTATATCAATTGTTAGTTAAATTATAATTAATGTGAAAATTTCATTGTTTGCTTGTAAATTATTAAATGTTGGAATTAAGTACAAATGGAAAATGAATATTTGGTCGTGGCAAATCTTGTGGTTTCACAATTTTGAAATGAATGTAACAGATTTATATTATGTGTACAAATAATTAATTAAGTAAAAATCACTAAATTGAAAAAGGTGCAAAAATAGATTTCTATTAGGTAAAGGGTCAATTTATTATGGATTATCAAACTAATGGACTTAAATGGTAAATGCACCAAATGAACTTAGAGTGGATGGTTTTGGGTGATTAAATGCATGAAATTTGATTTTTAAGGAAAAATTGTAAATTTGTAATTAAATGGAAATTAAAACAAACTAAAAGACAAAATGTTATCATCTCCTCTAATTTGCTATTTTGCAAACCGAATAATGAGAGGAAGAAGCTCCGGTCATGGAGTTTTTACATGCATGATCAACAAACTAACCAAACAGATCTAAACCGAGGAAAAGCTAATGTGTCGATTAGTCACCGCTTCATTTTTACAACTATATTTGTCGAGGTAAGTTTGTAGTATATAATATATATGTTTGTTTCTTATGATTATGTATATCAATTGTTAGTTAAATTATAATTAATGTGAAAATTTCATTGTTTGCTTGTAAATTATTAAATGTTGGAATTAAGTACAAATGGAAAATGAATATTTGGTCGTGGCAAATCTTGTGGTTTCACAATTTTGAAATGAATGTAACAGATTTATATTATGTGTACAAATAATTAATTAAGTAAAAATCACTAAATTGAAAAAGGTGCAAAAATAGATTTCTATTAGGTAAAGGGTCAATTTATTATGGATTATCAAACTAATGGACTTAAATGGTAAATGCACCAAATGAACTTAGAGTGGATGGTTTTGGGTGATTAAATGCATGAAATTTGATTTTTAAGGAAAATTGTAAATTTGTAATTAAATGGAAATTAAAACAAACTAAAAGACAAAATGTTATCATCTCCTCTAATTTGCTATTTTGCAAACCGAATAATGAGAGAGGAAGAAGCTTCCGTCATGGAGTTTTTACATGCATGATCAACAAACTAACCAAACAGATCTAAACCGAGGAAAAGCTAATGTGTCGATTAGTTTACCGCTTCATTTTTACAACTATATTTGTCGAGGTAAGTTTGTAGTATATAATATATATGTTTGTTTCTTATGATTATGTATATCAATTGTTAGTTAAATTATAATTAATGTGAAAATTTCATTGTTTGCTTGTAAATTATTAAATGTTGGAATTAAGTACAAATGGAAAATGAATATTTGGTCGTGGCAAATCTTGTGGTTTCACAATTTTGAAATGAATGTAACAGATTTATATTATGTGTACAAATAATTAATTAAGTAAAAATCACTAAATTGAAAAAGGTGCAAAAATAGATTTCTATTAGGTAAAGGGTCAATTTATTATGGATTATCAAACTAATGGACTTAAATGGTAAATGCACCAAATGAACTTAGAGTGGATGGTTTTGGGTGATTAAATGCATGAAATTTGATTTTTAAGGAAAAATTGTAAATTTGTAATTAAATGGAAATTAAAACAAACTAAAAGACAAAATGTTATCATCTCCTCTAATTTGCTATTTTGCAAACCGAATAATGAGAGGAAGAAGCTTCCGTCATGGAGTTTTTACATGCATGATCAACAAACTAACCAAACGGATCTAAACCGAGGAAAAGCTAATGTGTCGATTAGTTTACCGCTTCATTTTTACAACTATATTTGTCGAGGTAAGTTTGTAGTATATAATATATATGTTTGTTTCTTATGATTATGTATATCAATTGTTAGTTAAATTATAATTAATGTGAAAATTTCATTGTTTGCTTGTAAATTATTAAATGTTGGAATTAAGTACAAATGGAAAATGAATATTTGGTCGTGGCAAATCTTGTGGTTTCACAATTTTGAAATGAATGTAACAGATTTATATTATGTGTACAAATAATTAATTAAGTAAAAATCACTAAATTGAAAAAGGTGCAAAAATAGATTTCTATTAGGTAAAGGGTCAATTTATTATGGATTATCAAACTAATGGACTTAAATGGTAAATGCACCAAATGAACTTAGAGTGGATGGTTTTGGGTGATTAAATGCATGAAATTTGATTTTTAAGGAAAAATTGTAAATTTGTAATTAAATGGAAATTAAAACAAACTAAAAGACAAAATGTTATCATCTCCTCTAATTTGCTATTTTGCAAACCGAATAATGTAGAGGAAGAAGCTTCCGTCATGGAGTTTTTACATGCATGATCAACAAACTAACCAAACCGGATCTAAACCGAGGAAAAGCTAATGTGTCGATTAGTTTACCGCTTCATTTTTACAACTATATTTGTCGAGGTAAGTTTGTAGTATATAATATATATGTTTGTTTCTTATGATTATGTATATCAATTGTTAGTTAAATTATAATTAATGTGAAAATTTCATTGTTTGCTTGTAAATTATTAAATGTTGGAATTAAGTACAAATGGAAAATGAATATTTGGTCGTGGCAAATCTTGTGGTTTCACAATTTTGAAATGAATGTAACAGATTTATATTATGTGTACAAATAATTAATTAAGTAAAAATCACTAAATTGAAAAAGGTGCAAAAATAGATTTCTATTAGGTAAAGGGTCAATTTATTATGGATTATCAAACTAATGGACTTAAATGGTAAATGCACCAAATGAACTTAGAGTGGATGGTTTTGGGTGATTAAATGCATGAAATTTGATTTTTAAGGAAAATTGTAAATTTGTAATTAAATGGAAATTAAAACAAACTAAAAGACAAAATGTTATCATCTCCTCTAATTTGCTATTTTGCAAACCGAATAATGAGAGGAAGAAGCTTCCGGTCATGGAGTTTTTACATGCATGATCAACAAACTAACCAAACGGATCTAAACCGAGGAAAAGCTAATGTGTCGATTAGTTTACCGCTTCATTTTTACAACTATATTTGTCGAGGTAAGTTTGTAGTATATAATATATATGTTTGTTTCTTATGATTATGTATATCAATTGTTAGTTAAATTATAATTAATGTGAAAATTTCATTGTTTGCTTGTAAATTATTAAATGTTGGAATTAAGTACAAATGGAAAATGAATATTTGGTCGTGGCAAATCTTGTGGTTTCACAATTTTGAAATGAATGTAACAGATTTATATTATGTGTACAAATAATTAATTAAGTAAAAATCACTAAATTGAAAAAGGTGCAAAAATAGATTTCTATTAGGTAAAGGGTCAATTTATTATGGATTATCAAACTAATGGACTTAAATGGTAAATGCACCAAATGAACTTAGAGTGGATGGTTTTGGGTGATTAAATGCATGAAATTTGATTTTTAAGGAAAATTGTAAATTTGTAATTAAATGGAAATTAAAACAAACTAAAAGACAAAATGTTATCATCTCCTCTAATTTGCTATTTTGCAAACCTAATAATGAGAGGAAGAAGCTTCCGTCATGGAGTTTTTACATGCATGATCAACAAACTAACCAAACGGATCTAAACCGAGGAAAAGCTAATGTGTCGATTAGTTTACCGCTTCATTTTTACAACTATATTTGTCGAGGTAAGTTTGTAGTATATAATATATATGTTTGTTTCTTATGATTATGTATATCAATTGTTAGTTAAATTATAATTAATGTGAAAATTTCATTGTTTGCTTGTAAATTATTAAATGTTGGAATTAAGTACAAATGGAAAATGAATATTTGGTCGTGGCAAATCTTGTGGTTTCACAATTTTGAAATGAATGTAACAGATTTATATTATGTGTACAAATAATTAATTAAGTAAAAATCACTAAATTGAAAAAGGTGCAAAAATAGATTTCTATTAGGTAAAGGGTCAATTTATTATGGATTATCAAACTAATGGACTTAAATGGTAAATGCACCAAATGAACTTAGAGTGGATGGTTTTGGGTGATTAAATGCATGAAATTTGATTTTTAAGGAAAAATTGTAAATTTGTAATTAAATGGAAATTAAAACAAACTAAAAGACAAAATGTTATCATCTCCTCTAATTTGCTATTTTGCAAACCTAATAATGTAGAGGAAGAAGCTTCCGTCATGGAGTTTTTACATGCATGATCAACAAACTAACCAAACAGATCTAAACCGAGGAAAAGCTAATGTGTCGATTAGTTTACCGCTTCATTTTTACAACTATATTTGTCGAGGTAAGTTTGTAGTATATAATATATATGTTTGTTTCTTATGATTATGTATATCAATTGTTAGTTAAATTATAATTAATGTGAAAATTTCATTGTTTGCTTGTAAATTATTAAATGTTGGAATTAAGTACAAATGGAAAATGAATATTTGGTCGTGGCAAATCTTGTGGTTTCACAATTTTGAAATGAATGTAACAGATTTATATTATGTGTACAAATAATTAATTAAGTAAAAATCACTAAATTGAAAAAGGTGCAAAAATAGATTTCTATTAGGTAAAGGGTCAATTTATTATGGATTATCAAACTAATGGACTTAAATGGTAAATGCACCAAATGAACTTAGAGTGGATGGTTTTGGGTGATTAAATGCATGAAATTTGATTTTTAAGGAAAATTGTAAATTTGTAATTAAATGGAAATTAAAACAAACTAAAAGACAAAATGTTATCATCTCCTCTAATTTGCTATTTTGCAAACCTAATAATGAGAGGAAGAAGCTTCCGTCATGGAGTTTTTACATGCATGATCAACAAACTAACCAAACGGATCTAAACCGAGGAAAAGCTAATGTGTCGATTAGTTTACCGCTTCATTTTTACAACTATATTTGTCGAGGTAAGTTTGTAGTATATAATATATATGTTTGTTTCTTATGATTATGTATATCAATTGTTAGTTAAATTATAATTAATGTGAAAATTTCATTGTTTGCTTGTAAATTATTAAATGTTGGAATTAAGTACAAATGGAAAATGAATATTTGGTCGTGGCAAATCTTGTGGTTTCACAATTTTGAAATGAATGTAACAGATTTATATTATGTGTACAAATAATTAATTAAGTAAAAATCACTAAATTGAAAAAGGTGCAAAAATAGATTTCTATTAGGTAAAGGGTCAATTTATTATGGATTATCAAACTAATGGACTTAAATGGTAAATGCACCAAATGAACTTAGAGTGGATGGTTTTGGGTGATTAAATGCATGAAATTTGATTTTTAAGGAAAATTGTAAATTTGTAATTAAATGGAAATTAAAACAAACTAAAAGACAAAATGTTATCATCTCCTCTAATTTGCTATTTTGCAAACCTAATAATGAGAGGAAGAAGCTTCCGTCATGGAGTTTTTACATGCATGATCAACAAACTAACCAAACCGGATCTAAACCGAGGAAAAGCTAATGTGTCGATTAGTCTACCGCTTCATTTTTACAACTATATTTGTCGAGGTAAGTTTGTAGTATATAATATATATGTTTGTTTCTTATGATTATGTATATCAATTGTTAGTTAAATTATAATTAATGTGAAAATTTCATTGTTTGCTTGTAAATTATTAAATGTTGGAATTAAGTACAAATGGAAAATGAATATTTGGTCGTGGCAAATCTTGTGGTTTCACAATTTTGAAATGAATGTAACAGATTTATATTATGTGTACAAATAATTAATTAAGTAAAAATCACTAAATTGAAAAAGGTGCAAAAATAGATTTCTATTAGGTAAAGGGTCAATTTATTATGGATTATCAAACTAATGGACTTAAATGGTAAATGCACCAAATGAACTTAGAGTGGATGGTTTTGGGTGATTAAATGCATGAAATTTGATTTTTAAGGAAAAATTGTAAATTTGTAATTAAATGGAAATTAAAACAAACTAAAAGACAAAATGTTATCATCTCCTCTAATTTGCTATTTTGCAAACCTAATAATGAGAGGAAGAAGCTTCCGTCATGGAGTTTTTACATGCATGATCAACAAACTAACCAAACGATCTAAACCGAGGAAAAGCTAATGTGTCGATTAGTCACCGCTTCATTTTTACAACTATATTTGTCGAGGTAAGTTTGTAGTATATAATATATATGTTTGTTTCTTATGATTATGTATATCAATTGTTAGTTAAATTATAATTAATGTGAAAATTTCATTGTTTGCTTGTAAATTATTAAATGTTGGAATTAAGTACAAATGGAAAATGAATATTTGGTCGTGGCAAATCTTGTGGTTTCACAATTTTGAAATGAATGTAACAGATTTATATTATGTGTACAAATAATTAATTAAGTAAAAATCACTAAATTGAAAAAGGTGCAAAAATAGATTTCTATTAGGTAAAGGGTCAATTTATTATGGATTATCAAACTAATGGACTTAAATGGTAAATGCACCAAATGAACTTAGAGTGGATGGTTTTGGGTGATTAAATGCATGAAATTTGATTTTTAAGGAAAATTGTAAATTTGTAATTAAATGGAAATTAAAACAAACTAAAAGACAAAATGTTATCATCTCCTCTAATTTGCTATTTTGCAAACCTAATAATGAGAGGAAGAAGCTTCCGGTCATGGAGTTTTTACATGCATGATCAACAAACTAACCAAACGGATCTAAACCGAGGAAAAGCTAATGTGTCGATTAGTTTACCGCTTCATTTTTACAACTATATTTGTCGAGGTAAGTTTGTAGTATATAATATATATGTTTGTTTCTTATGATTATGTATATCAATTGTTAGTTAAATTATAATTAATGTGAAAATTTCATTGTTTGCTTGTAAATTATTAAATGTTGGAATTAAGTACAAATGGAAAATGAATATTTGGTCGTGGCAAATCTTGTGGTTTCACAATTTTGAAATGAATGTAACAGATTTATATTATGTGTACAAATAATTAATTAAGTAAAAATCACTAAATTGAAAAAGGTGCAAAAATAGATTTCTATTAGGTAAAGGGTCAATTTATTATGGATTATCAAACTAATGGACTTAAATGGTAAATGCACCAAATGAACTTAGAGTGGATGGTTTTGGGTGATTAAATGCATGAAATTTGATTTTTAAGGAAAAATTGTAAATTTGTAATTAAATGGAAATTAAAACAAACTAAAAGACAAAATGTTATCATCTCCTCTAATTTGCTATTTTGCAAACCTAATAATGAGAGGAAGAAGCTTCCGTCATGGAGTTTTTACATGCATGATCAACAAACTAACCAAACGATCTAAACCGAGGAAAAGCTAATGTGTCGATTAGTCTACCGCTTCATTTTTACAACTATATTTGTCGAGGTAAGTTTGTAGTATATAATATATATGTTTGTTTCTTATGATTATGTATATCAATTGTTAGTTAAATTATAATTAATGTGAAAATTTCATTGTTTGCTTGTAAATTATTAAATGTTGGAATTAAGTACAAATGGAAAATGAATATTTGGTCGTGGCAAATCTTGTGGTTTCACAATTTTGAAATGAATGTAACAGATTTATATTATGTGTACAAATAATTAATTAAGTAAAAATCACTAAATTGAAAAAGGTGCAAAAATAGATTTCTATTAGGTAAAGGGTCAATTTATTATGGATTATCAAACTAATGGACTTAAATGGTAAATGCACCAAATGAACTTAGAGTGGATGGTTTTGGGTGATTAAATGCATGAAATTTGATTTTTAAGGAAAAATTGTAAATTTGTAATTAAATGGAAATTAAAACAAACTAAAAGACAAAATGTTATCATCTCCTCTAATTTGCTATTTTGCAAACCTAATAATGAGAGGAAGAAGCTTCCGTCATGGAGTTTTTACATGCATGATCAACAAACTAACCAAACCGGATCTAAACCGAGGAAAAGCTAATGTGTCGATTAGTTTACCGCTTCATTTTTACAACTATATTTGTCGAGGTAAGTTTGTAGTATATAATATATATGTTTGTTTCTTATGATTATGTATATCAATTGTTAGTTAAATTATAATTAATGTGAAAATTTCATTGTTTGCTTGTAAATTATTAAATGTTGGAATTAAGTACAAATGGAAAATGAATATTTGGTCGTGGCAAATCTTGTGGTTTCACAATTTTGAAATGAATGTAACAGATTTATATTATGTGTACAAATAATTAATTAAGTAAAAATCACTAAATTGAAAAAGGTGCAAAAATAGATTTCTATTAGGTAAAGGGTCAATTTATTATGGATTATCAAACTAATGGACTTAAATGGTAAATGCACCAAATGAACTTAGAGTGGATGGTTTTGGGTGATTAAATGCATGAAATTTGATTTTTAAGGAAAAATTGTAAATTTGTAATTAAATGGAAATTAAAACAAACTAAAAGACAAAATGTTATCATCTCCTCTAATTTGCTATTTTGCAAACCGAATAATGTAGAGGAAGAAGCTTCCGTCATGGAGTTTTTACATGCATGATCAACAAACTAACCAACCGATCTAAACCGAGGAAAAGCTAATGTGTCGATTAGTCACCGCTTCATTTTTACAACTATATTTGTCGAGGTAAGTTTGTAGTATATAATATATATGTTTGTTTCTTATGATTATGTATATCAATTGTTAGTTAAATTATAATTAATGTGAAAATTTCATTGTTTGCTTGTAAATTATTAAATGTTGGAATTAAGTACAAATGGAAAATGAATATTTGGTCGTGGCAAATCTTGTGGTTTCACAATTTTGAAATGAATGTAACAGATTTATATTATGTGTACAAATAATTAATTAAGTAAAAATCACTAAATTGAAAAAGGTGCAAAAATAGATTTCTATTAGGTAAAGGGTCAATTTATTATGGATTATCAAACTAATGGACTTAAATGGTAAATGCACCAAATGAACTTAGAGTGGATGGTTTTGGGTGATTAAATGCATGAAATTTGATTTTTAAGGAAAAATTGTAAATTTGTAATTAAATGGAAATTAAAACAAACTAAAAGACAAAATGTTATCATCTCCTCTAATTTGCTATTTTGCAAACCTAATAATGAGAGGAAGAAGCTTCCGTCATGGAGTTTTTACATGCATGATCAAGAAACGAACCAAACGGATCTAAACCGAGGAAAAGCTAATGTGTCAGATTAGTTGGCCGCTTCATTTTTACAACTATATTTGTCGAGGTAAGTTTGTAGTATATAATATATATGTTTGTTTCTTATGATTATGTATATCAATTGTTAGTTAAATTATAATTAATGTGAAAATTTCATTGTTTGCTTGTAAATTATTAAATGTTGGAATTAAGTACAAATGGAAAATGAATATTTGGTCGTGGCAAATCTTGTGGTTTCACAATTTTGAAATGAATGTAACAGATTTATATTATGTGTACAAATAATTAATTAAGTAAAAATCACTAAATTGAAAAAGGTGCAAAATAGATTTCTATTAGGTAAAGGGTCAATTTATAATGGATTATCAAACTAATGGACTTAAATGGTAAATGCACCAAATGAACTTAGAGTGGATGGTTTTGGGTGATTAAATGCATGAAATTTGATTTTTAAGGAAAATTGTAAATTTGTAATTAAATGGAAATTAAAACAAACTAAAAGACAAAATGTTATCATCTCCTCTAATTTGCTATTTTGCAAACCGAATAATGTAGAGGAAGAAGCTTCCGGTCATGGAGTTTTTACATGCATGATCAACAAACTAACCAAACAGATCTAAACCGAGGAAAAGCTAATGTGTCGATTAGTTTACCGCTTCATTTTTACAACTATATTTGTCGAGGTAAGTTTGTAGTATATAATATATATGTTTGTTTCTTATGATTATGTATATCAATTGTTAGTTAAATTATAATTAATGTGAAAATTTCATTGTTTGCTTGTAAATTATTAAATGTTGGAATTAAGTACAAATGGAAAATGAATATTTGGTCGTGGCAAATCTTGTGGTTTCACAATTTTGAAATGAATGTAACAGATTTATATTATGTGTACAAATAATTAATTAAGTAAAAATCACTAAATTGAAAAAGGTGCAAAAATAGATTTCTATTAGGTAAAGGGTCAATTTATTATGGATTATCAAACTAATGGAC